>NC_056741.1:1799728005-1799933005 GCF_019279795.1 Protopterus annectens | reverse complement strand
TACATATCTATTCTGATAGACCTACTACTGTCAAAATACATGTGGATATCCATACGTATATGTGCATATGTATCTCTATCTGTATATGTGCAGACATAGATAGCTCTGTATATGTATATATCTGGGTATTTATTTGTATAGCTATGTACATATACATATCCATCTTTGTATGTTGATATGTATAACTGTATGTCTATATAGATATCTGGATAAGTATATGTACATATATCATCACCATGTGTCCTGAACATGGAGTGTAGCCCTACCTCAGCCCCTGTAGACCCAAATTCGTAGTGCAAGGGGATGTCAGGTATGTATACCAGGTATACTTGTAGAGTATTGCTACTGTCATAGGGATTGTCTTCACAGACATGGTGTGTGTGGGAGGTCACATCTGCTTATAACATGTGCACCATTGGCTACTGACAGACATCCTAAGGACATCATAGTACAGTACCACTGCTAGCATGTAATGCTCCTGTGGACTACAGCAGAGATAATGGCCAATTTATGTGTACAGTGTGACACACTCTGGGCAGTGGTATACACATACCCCCTTAGTGCAATACATGTGGACCAATCCTGATAATGTGGATGTTAACAGCCATGTAGATGGGTATAACATGTAACTACTGGTATACATTTGCCCACATAGGTTATGCATTCACATGTACCTGTCTGCTCTGCCACATAATAACTGCTGGTAAGGGGGTGCCATGGCCACATACCACCTACTAGATATTGACATATAGCTGTATAGCATCCCACTACTCTGTTTGACATACATGACTGTTATGGTGGTCCGACAGCAGTACATCTGGCAAGTAACTGGACATTACATATCACTGGGTGAGTACACTAAGCTGCTAGGCATTTAACATAGCACTGTGCAGGCTACAGGCGGACCGGCTCAGCACTGGCCTACATTTCCTATGGGGGAATGCACATGTACCTGCACATAGATAGCAGGCTCTACAGGCATGCCACAGCACAGAGTATACACCTGTGTGTACATGCATCACCACAACCAATATGAGCACAGCCATAACTACATATGGCATGCTAGTGTACTATTACAGTATATGGACTATCTGTTCAACACCAACCTCATATGTGCCACACACACACACTCATCCTACATATACTGGGCCACTACACAGTGTGATTCGCTGCCTGTCTGTGGTATGGGACATGTGCGTGTATGGCCCTACAAACATGTAAGCCAATAGGGCAACATACAGTGGAGAGCATGTAACATCAGATAGAACAGGACCAAGAACAATGACATCTACCACAGTCTCTACACAGGCCAAGGTACATATTAACATTACACACACTGCTGACAATCACCATAAGTACACAGACCTCAGTAGTGTACACACAACCACAGAATGTCCAGGTTATGTCATCAAATATAACTAGTACTATACATTACATGTGTAGCAGTCTGATATCTCACTGGCGTGTTATCAGATATGATGTCAGTAATTATGGTGTACAGTACATATGCACCCCTTACTGCATGACAAATGTACAAAGGTTGTCAGGGTTGTGGCTGGAGGCACATACACAGGGCCAGTATTGACATGTTGCTGTGATAACCTCATACATTTACTGCTGTAACAGGGTTTGTTGCACCATATGTCCTATGAGGGATATGAAGTCAGTAACTCCCACGGCTGTCACCATCTACAGACTGCAATCCTCACACTACCTTCTGCAATTCACAAATAGGTGCTCTGTGGGTAACACCTGAAACAAAAGGCACTGCACACTGGCCAGTCTGCAGATGGCCCCACAGATGGGTGTTCCCTCATAAACATAGCACTGACATGGCAGGAATGTAAAAATGTAGGACAGCCTTAACCACACACACACACCCTGTTAAACCAACATTACTCCAAATGCAGTATAGCAGCACTTACAGTCTGTAGTCATGTCAGGCACATCCCCATCCTGTGTGTTGGCTTGTTTCCACAGTGCATGTTGTTAGAGGTAAACCCCAATCCATCTGAGATGCTGTTTGCCAAACAACAGATCATGTTCCTGCTCACAGTGAATGAAAGGCCCAACACCAACATGATGTTCCTAGATATTGATGTGTGTTTCCATGCAATTGGCTATGGGAATGTTACCACAGCTGTTTCACATGCAATCAGCTAGAGGAGGGCTGCAATTCGTGCAGATACCATCAGCTGATCCTGAGCATCACTTAAAATACATATGCTGCTGCCTAAGCAAAGCAGGTGTAAGTCTCCGCATCCACCAGAGAGGGAGTAAGAGAGGCAGACAGAGACACAGAAAAGCCAGGGAGGTATGGGACAGTAAAACTTACACATATTTGTGTCACACACCTACCAGTACAGGGTATCAAACCCCGATGACTATGTAGTGCTATCACATGTTCACGCAGTTATTGGATACACCACATAGGTTATATGTTGGAGAGCCCTCAGAACATATATGTGATAGTGAGTGACATCTGCAACAGGGATATGGTAGCTATGTGGTAGGTGTAGTATACATGCCTGCCTGCATGAACAAGTGTCAGAGTCAACACAGCCACACTCTCACAGGGATGCACACACATTGCCACACTTGGCAGGGCCAGGAATACAATTCATCACTAGTGGGATTGCCACAACATGGTACTGTGCAGGTATCACATGCACCACAGGGGTCATAAGGAGGTTATATGTGCAAAGGGTATGTAGAGGTGTCTGACATCAGACAGCATGCTTCAGTATGCCAATGGGGGTTGTAGTAAGTGTGAATGTGGTCATACACATCATACACCACACACACAGACACAGGTGCCAGTACTGAAATGCATGTGTGCACTGCTTCACGAGTGTGTTGTGGTTGATGGTGCCAGATGGCTATACAAAGCTAGGTGATGGATATACCTTGGCATCAGGCCACATGACAATGGTCTGCATTGTGGCTCAGGGGTGTAGTGTCTGGAGTTGCCCACACAGGTGGGTATTGTATTCACCATCCAGTCACCTGGGTGACTATTGCGTGTGGCCAATGCTGTGCACTGATTGCCATGTATGTGTTCCTTCATCCATGATATAGACAGTGTCTGGGATGTGCACACCTCCCTCATGCATGTACAGTGACATGTGGAACTGTACCTGGGGTGTCTGGCCCATGTTGTGTACACAGATAGTTATCATCAGATGTGCCAGTCCTGGCCTCATATGGCAGGAACTGTTCATGGACAGCAGGTTGGCCCTGCACCTACACTGATAGTATGATACTGGTATTCCCTGGTGTCAGTGGCATCTGTCCAAATAGGGCTTGTGTTTCAGGCATGTTATGTCCTTTGTGGGTCACATTTGATGGCACCACAGGTGTTGCAGGTGTCCAGTGGTGAACATGGGGGAGGTGCACTGTTGGCATGTACATGCCTATTGGACTGATGGACAGAGTGCCATGCCCTATGTAGCCCACTGCAATTACACCATGATTACTATCAGTGGGCAATATGCAGGATACTACCAACAAAGCGGCTGTTCGGCTGTTGCCTAGGCAAGTGTGTGTGTGTGCAAGAGACATGGGTTGAGAGTGTACCCTGGGTAATACAAGGGTTGTTAACTTTGTTCATCTGCCATTGATGTCACATTTAGGGGTATGGATTTGCACCCCACCCTCTTGGCTATTTCACATCTGTTATCCCTGTACAGTGGACATTGTGATATATATATGTGGCCCACCATATAAGAAGTTTGCAAAACCCATTCCACATTGAGTCCAGTTGTTACATACTCACCACCACACAGGGTACAAAAGACACACACACCGGTCATGTCTGGGATTAGAGCTCCTACCTAACTAGTATATTACACTATAGCAGTTTGCCGTTATAGGACGTGCCACAGAGATTACTGGAGTTCTTCTTCCCCAAAGGTGTATTTCACAGTGAATGACATCAACAGGGATGCCAAAGTAGGGCATTTGAATTGTAGTGAGTGTGACTAGCCTAAAATGCATTGCTCCCTACACAAACATAGAAAAACACACAAAATATCCACAACTGTCATGTGTGGGGATAGAACCCCTACCAGAGGTCTATATCACACTACAGCATGATGCTGTTATAGGATGCGCCATGAGGATTACTGGAGTTCTGTGTCCCCAAAGCTGTATTTCACAGTGAATGACACCAGCAGGGATGCCAAAGCAGGGCATTTGAATTGTAGTGAGTGTGACTAGCCTAAAATGCATTGTTGCCTACACAAAAATAGAAACACACACCAAACATCCAAAACTTCCATGTGTGGGGATAGAACCCCTACCAGAGGTTTATATCACACTACAGCATGATGCTGTTATAGGACACACCACAGGGATTATTGGAGTGCCCATTCCCCAAAGGTGTATTTCACAGGGAATAAAATCAGCAGGATTGCCAAAGTAGGACATTTGAATTGTAGTGAGTGTGACTAGCCTAAAATGCATTGCTCCCTACACAAACATAGAAACATGCACACAATTGCCAAGTCTGGGAGTAGAACTCCTACCTAACGATTCTATCACACTACAGCAGTACACAGTTATAGGACATGCTACTGAGATTACTAGGCTGAAACCTTCCCATAGGTGTATTTCTTGGTGGATGACATCAGCAGCCTTGCCAAAGTAGAGCATTCAAATTTTAGGGAGTGTGACTACCCTAAAACTCATTGCTCTCTACACACACACACACACACACACACACACACACACACACACACACACACACACACACACACACACACACACACACACACACACACACTTGCCAAGTCTAGGATTAGAACTCCTACTGCATTAATTTCTCACACTACAGCAGTACGCAGTCATAGGACATGCTACAGAGATTACTGGGCTACAACCTTCCCAGAGGTATATTTCTAGGTGGATGACATCATCAACCTTGCCAAAGTAGAGCATTTTAATTGTAGGGAGTGTGACTACCCTAAAAAGCATTGCTGTCTACACAGACAGACACATACAAACACACACTTGCCAAGTCTGGGATTAGAACTCCTACCTGACTAATTTATCACACTACAGCAGTACACAGTTATAGGACACACTACAGAGATTACTGGACTACATCCTTCCCATAGGTGTATTTCTAGGTGGATGACATCAGCTGCCTTGCCAAAGTAGAGCATTTGAATTGTAGGGAGTGTGACTACCCTAAAAAGATTTGCTCTCTACACAGACAGAGTCAGAGACACACACACACACACTTGCCAAGTCTGGGATTAGAACTCCCACCTGACTAATTTATCACACTACAGCAGTACACAGTTATAGGACATGCTACAGAGATTACTGGGATACAACCTTCCCAGAGGTGTATTTCTAGGTGGATGACATCAGCAGCCTTGTCAAAGTAGAGCATTTGAATTGCAGGGAGTGTGACTACCCTAAAAAGCATTGCTGTCTACACAGACAGACAGACACACAAACACACTTGGCAAGTTTGGGATTATAACTCCTACCTGACTAATTTATCACACTACAGCAGTACGCAGTTATAGGATGTGCTATGGAGATTAGTGGGCTACAACCTTCCCAGAGATGTATTTCTAGGTGGATGACATCAGCAGCCTTGCCAAAGTAGAGTATTTGAATTGCAGGGAGTGTTACTACCCTAAAAAGCATTGCTCTCTACACAGACAGAGAGACACACAAACAAACACACAGTTGCCATGTCTGGGATTGGAACTCCTACCTAACTAGTTTATCACACTCCAGCAGTATGCAGTTATAGGATACGCCATGAAGATTACTGGGCTGCAATTTTCCCAAAGGTGTATTTCACAGTGGATGACCTCAGCAGGCTTGTCATAGTAGGGCTATGGGGAGGGCATAACCCATTCATCTAGAGGTTGACACACCACATCCGGGCACACACAGGGTCATATTTCACAGGTACGTGTATACAGCTGCTAGATTATTACTTCCTTGTACAGTCATGTTGCACAGTTAGCACGTTTTCCACATAGTCTGTAATGCTGACAGATACTGGTGGCTAGTATCTACAGTGAGTAGCATCTGAACCTCATGTGGTTGTGGCCCTTTGGCTGTGTGCTGGGTGGGACAAGCCTGGATGGCTCCTTGCCACAGTCACCCTCTTCTACACATCTATGTTTGTCTACCTTTGGCTTATTATAGTGTGTTGTTCTTAGATATATGTCCGTATTCCTATCCACTGTGTGTGCAAAGCATGTGTGGTGCATACTGAGGAGTGTCTGCCCTAACATCTGTGACTGCCAGATATGTCTGGTCCACTGGTGTTGGCAGACATGGTCTTCATGTGTTTAAGTGTGTGAGCATGCCCAGTATGACCTTTCAGTATGTTGCTGACTGACATTGCCTTCATTTCTCTAAGTGTGTGAGCATGCCCAGTATGCCCATCTGTATTGAATGTGTGGATCGAGTCCAGGTAGTTTGTACTGCAGTGCCGGCCATTGTGTTGTACACCTACAGGTAGTGGGTCTATATTATGTTATCGAATACCGGTAATATCAAACACCATAAGACTGACACATAAAGCCTGAACTGCGGTAACGGTGAACATACAAAACCGTGAAACATGAAATGTCGAAGTCTGATGGTTGGCCTGTCTGCGGTATAGCTCCGTAAGGTAAGTGTGTGATAGTTATGGACCTTAGGGTTAGGGTGCGGGTTAAGGTAAGTGCATAGATAATAATGTATGTAAGGTTTAGTGTAGGGTTAGAAGTAGGCTTTTGTTAACTGTATGTGTGTGGATTATTTGTTTTGTTTGGGTATATGTCTGCAGGATAAGTGTGCGATAGTTATGGGCCTTAGGGTTAGGGTGCAGATTAAGGTAAGTGCATAGATAGTAACGTATGTAAGGTTTAGTGTAGTGTTAGAGGTAGGGTTTGGTTTGTGTATGTATGTGTTTTATTTATTATGTTTGGGTATGTAGCATGTAGCGTGTGGTGGTGTTGGCCGACTAAGATGATTCGAGATTTGAAAATTCACAGTTTAGAGAGTTTGATGTATTAGCGGTTTGGGCTTTGTGTCGGTGTTGTGCTGCTCAATGTTATCGGGATTCAATAATGTAATATAGACCCACAGGTAGCATACTGTTTTTGCAGGGTATCCATCGATCATTTGGCATTGACTGTTACTACATTTCTACATAGGATGGGGGGGCACACCTGATTATTTCTACATATTTACACAGGATTGGGGGTGCACACCTGACTGTTACTACATTTCTACATAGGATGGGGTGGGGTACACCTGACTATTTCTACATTTCTACACATGATTGGGGGGGCACACCTGACTGTTACTACATTTCTACGTAGGATGGAGGGGGCACACCTGACACTTGTACACATTTGCCATGACTGTACTGGTATTTCAGGTACTCCATTTCATTCTGTATTCTTACCTATCATGCTGACTAGAGGCATACCAGTGTACTACAGATCTTAGCTTTGATTAACCTACATATTAGTTTCTGACTTCTTACCCTTCAGAACTAATGTCCCACTGCCTGACCTGCTGTAGTCTGTCTGTGTAGGCCTGGGGGGGGTACCCATAGACATTATTCAGAGGCTATAGCACGGCCTTTGTTTGTGTTTGTTTACACCCCCTGACTGGCATGTGTGAGTCACTTACCTTGTGGGTGTCCCAGTATTGAGGGTGGTGCTGCAGGACTACCTATGTCAGATGCACATAGTACACTCTACACATGATTGAGCACAGGTAGTGTAATGTTTGGCATCCTTTTTACTGTATGTGAGAGTCAGAGAGAGGTGTTATTCCCTGGGTCCCTCCTGTGTCACTGTATGTGCTATGTGTTGCCTCTTTGCCAAGGCCATGGCATACTGGGCATGCCTCCTTCTGCCTACTGGGGCAGGCTCAGGTTGTTCCTCCTCTGAATCACTTTGTGCCTATGCAGGCCTTGGCAATGGTGGGGGCTGTGTGCCCCTGCCCCATGCTGTTCCTGCTGCAGCTGTTTCTGCAGGATCATATTGTGTAGCATGGCACATACAAGGACAATTTGGATACATGTACCTGGTGAGTACTGCAAGGCTCCACTGGATGTGTCCAGACACCGGAAATGTGACATGAGCATCCCAAACACATGCTGTACTATAATTCTGGTCTGTGCGTGTGCCTCATTATGGAGTTCTTGTTCGGGTGTGTGTGCATTCCTGATGGGTGTCATCAGCCATGGCTCCAGTGCTTATCCAGCATCCCTCACTAGGTGACCATGAGGGATGTCCCCATTGGCAAATCTGTGATACAGCTGTGTCAGATGCCAGATGTGGGAATCGTGATAGCTTCCAGGCAGCCAGAACACACATTCATTATTATGCCCTGGGCATCGCACATGACCTGGCAGTTGATGGAGGGGAAGCCCTTGTGGTTAATGTAGACCCTACCCCACTCACTGGGTGGTGCTTTGATGCATATGTGCTTGCAGTCTATAGCACCCACTACTTCAGGGTATTCTGCTATTCGGTGGAACAGTTGCATATTGCTGGCCAAAGCCTCATGAGTGTTGGGAAAATATACGTGCTCACAGACATGTGCTGACATGGCATCCAGGAACTGGTGGAGTACCCTGGATGCTGACACCTGTGAGATCCCCATCATATCTCCAGTTGGCCTTTGGAAGGAACCTGTAGCTAGTATTCTTAGGCCTACACATACCTTGGTATCCACTGGGATGGGTTCCCCTCTGTTAGTTCTGTGTGTGAGGCATGGCTAGCACAGCTCAACAATGTGCTGGAGGAGGTCCATGTCCACCCTATAGTGCTCCACTATCTCCAGCTCATGTAGCCCCTGGTAGATTACCCTGGGTCTGTACACTCTTCTCCATCTCCTCACTGTGGGTTGGTCGACAGCATTCACATCCTCACCACCCTCAGCCTCTTCCATAAGTTGTATGATAGCTATTGCAGTCCCTATCATTTTGCTATTGTGAGTGCTAAAAGTTCCCTGCTTGTTTACACCGGCAGTATAGAGTGTGGGAAAAACCAGAGGGGAAGGTCTTTGCATAGTTTATAGTAGTGTTCTGGGCTGGGCTGGTCTGCTGCCTGTGTAATTGGCTGATTCTGATACATTTCACCTGCCAGCTATGCTGGTTCTCCTTGATTACCTTCCTACTGCTGTTTTCCCTTCCCATTGCCTTCCTGTTTAAGCCTGGAGGCACACAGCACAGAGTGCTCAAATGTACACAGTGCTGCTATTTCCTGGTTTAACTTTTTTTTCTTCCTTTAAAACCTGGTGCGTGGCACGCACACCTGCTTAGGCAATGGAAAGAGTGCTAGGCAGATTCAGACACAGCCCCTAGCTTAGCTGTGCTAAGCTAGGAGCAAACCCTAGCCACAGGGCTCCAATCCGCTTACAGTATGCCTGACACACCCCCCCATGATGTCGGCTAACTCCTAGGCTTGCACCAAGCTATTCCTACTTTTACACTGTTGGGACCTGACTAGCATGCTGGGGAAAACTGGGATTCACTGTCATTCACTTCATTTGCATAGGATTGCCTGCTAATGCATAGTTACATGTCTCACATTGAGCCTCACCCCCTTAGCAACCACTACTCACTGGCCATGTTGTCTTCTGCCTGCCATTGACTTGCATGGCAGAATAGTGATTTTAGTTAGAATGCTTAATTTAGGTTTATTTTGTTATTTCCCCCCGATCCCGTTTGCGCACCGCCGCCCTATATTTAAACAGCCGAGATCGGCTAAAAAAAAATAAAAGTTGATTTTTTAATTTTTTTGGCTGTTTCCAATGCCAATGGCCTTATACTTGGCCATTGGCATGCTTCCTAACTGATATGCAGCCTTTATTTGGAGCTGTCACAGCTCCATTTTAGATTTTGCAGAAATGTACTTGATTACTAACCGAGTACATTTCTGCAGATTGTACCAGTCCTGCACGGCCGGTTGCAAGCTTCCTGGATCAGAAACTCACCTCATTTGCATGGATTTCTCATGCAAATGTTTTGATTTGCATACAGGGGCTTAGTCCGTGCAGGACTAGTGCAGGGGCGCTCGTGCATGCCCTTGCAGGCTGTTCCTGGATCGCACGGCAGACATATTGCCTGCTATAGCTCCTGCACTGATCTTGCATGCAGTGCAAGGCATAGAGAATCCGGGGGTATAACTCTCAAATGTCCCAAATTTTGCCACATATTTTTGGCCTCTTCTTCATAAAATATTTGGTTTTCTGACAAATCATTAATGAATAAAACAGTTAAATAAAGAGAAATTTGAGTTTCAGACTTCATATCCTTAAGAAAATAAATGCTAATACAAAACTTGTTATTCTGTCAACTGTCTTAAGTGTGAAGAGTATCATTTAAAATCTGTCTCTGATTTTGGGCCTTTATCCCTCACTATTTTTGACTTCATCCAGAATTCCTATGTCCTTGACAACAGCAGATAAAACAGGATGGCTCCCAATATGAATTTAAAGACTAGGAAAAGATTCATATGGATGATGCAGATATAACACTTTTGGCTATGGTACAGTCTGGGAGCAATTTTAAGACAGTAGTCTTGGTACTTTTGAAGTTTGCTTGTATGTAAGTAACTGCTACTTCCTGATAACCAAGTAAAAAATACTCTTAAGTAGCAAGTCCACTTTGTTGCAAAACTAAGAGCCAAAGGAATATAAGTTGTAAGTAGCTGGATTGAGCACAGATATGCTGTATTGATGTGCATTTTTCAAAAAGGAGGTCTATTTGCAAAATAAAAAAAGTTTAAATGAAGTGCCAAGCAATATTTTCATGGAGGATGAAGTGAGGCATTGGCATGAGGTTTTCCTATGTAAATGTAATTCAATGCAACATCCACAGAGAGGCTATTCTACAGGTTCATTAAACTTTCATTAAATTAAACTTGAATCACTTGCCAGAAAATAGGTGGTGGTTTAACTGGTGATTCTGGTGCAGACGTGTTAGCCTTGATGCATGGTTGGTAGTCTAGGTTTGACATAATGTTGGAGGTTCCCGATAGTAAGATGGACAGATTGCCCACCTCAGTGAACGGAAAAAGGTGGGTCCTTCTTGGGTTCAGTAGCTAATGGAGCTGATGGAGGCAAGGGGGGTTGAGCTCACCTAAGTGAAATCCAAAACAATGTAAGACAGACACATACAGACATTACGGATTACCATGAGGCACACAGAAGACAAAAGCATACAAAAATCCTGGCCTCTGATGATGATGTCATTTTCATTCTAGTTTGCAGACCAGATGTAAACACAGTAGAGCAGATGCAGGGCTAAAAATATATTTTTTTAAAAATTGCTTCTTGGTTTATAGCACATTTAAATCACTGTTGTTGAAATTTGAAGTGTTATATGCTGAACAATAAGGCAATCATCACTGAGTGCTAAAACCAGAAGCTAGATGTTAAGTATTGCCAAAACTATGGGACATGTCATCATTCATGCTGCAGTGATTGTATTTAATGTCCTTTTTCCTTTTTAACAGTGACTTCTTGTCTATATTCAATTAAAAACTGTCCCAGAGCAGGTCTTTCACTTAGGATTCCCATACCACTTTCACTTTACATATACCCTGATATCAATATATCATCCATGAATTACAAAATTGTTTTGTCTGTGGCAAAGATGAAAAGTTAAAATTGTCATATGCACCTGTTTTTATATGTTTGTCATCATTATTATTTGCTCTTTTTCTCTTCGCAGCTGAAAATGTTCGACAGGAACGGGGATGGCAAACTGGGTTTGTCCGAGATGGCAAGGTAATAATTCATTGTTTGCATGTCTGCTTCTGTCTGCTTTAATAGCAACAGAGCAACTAAGTGAAAACTGAGAAATAAATTTAAATTTAGAAGGAAGGAAGGAAAAATGGAAAAGATAAGATGGGCAATAAAGTTTGCTGTGTTTTCTAAGACTAATCTGGATTCACCTCCATCCTCAATGTTCGATGCCAGTGTTGAGTTACTGGTGTAAGGTAATAGTGCTAGAGTAACCCCCCCATAAGAGCTGTTTCACAGTGTGCGACCACAGGTTCCATGCATTGCGGTATATTCAAAGGAGGAGGAGGATGATATAATAGGTAACTGCCTAGAGCTAATGTGGGTGGACTGCTAAAGATTCTACTTATATTCATATAGGTCTATGCCATCTTGTTGAAATATGGTGTACTTAAAGTCATAATCCTGAAATATCAAAATTCTCAGATGTTAAAATAGTGACATCAAAATATCTACTTCTACAAGTGTAGAGTACATAAATCATGTTAGCATTCATTTCCAAGTTTCACTAAAAGAGGAGTGAAATTGTTTGTTGGTAGCCTGTGTACAGATACACTGTATATATGTAGTATATATAACTATTCAGAGGTATTTTGGTTTCAACATTGTAATGTTTCAACATATTGACATTTCAGGATTCTGTAATCAGTATTATGGCTTTCAGTGCACTGCTGTTCGATACATTGTCATATACTCTGTGCGCGCACACACAGACACACACACACACACACACACACACACACACACACACACACACACACACACACACACACACACAATCCACTAGTGCAAAAGTATAAACAACTAATTTTAAAATTTAAGAAACTTTTGCTATTTTGGAAGGAACATAGACACTAGGCTATTCTAAGTGTTTTGTTCAGTCTTTTATTCATTTAAATTACATTTTAAGCCCTTTTGTTTATTGTAAAGTTTTCAGTTGAACTTCATCAGAAAATGACATAAAATTAACCTAGGCCATATTATTTATCTGGTGTGGTGAGTGGGGATGGGTTAAGGAGTTACATAATCCATTTAAGGGCACTGGAAATGCAAAGGTTTTCATTTAGTCTTGGGGGTGTGTCTGTCTGCTCGCAATTGTATCTGCCATTTTAACTCTTGAACAGTGAGTTGTCTGTGTTCCAAAGGGGGTCTGTAATCCCTAGGAGATCTGTGACTTTTTCAATTACTGCAAATTGAAATCCGGAGAACTGGGAGCAGGTCCTACTATGCCTGGCTAGTGCATTGTAAGATTCTCACTTCCTGATGGCTCTCACATGTTCTTTTATCCAGATCCTAAGTAGTCTTGTGTTTTATCCAATGTAGTATGCTTCACATTGAGAGCATTTTTCAATGTAAACCACACTGGGGGGTCTTACAGTTTAAATGGTCTTTTATGTGAATAACCCACTGTGTGGGGGTGAGACATACCTTGGGGGTTTGAATGACAAAGTCACACCAGTGGCATTTCCTGCCTTCCCTTAAATCTCACTCCCCCTCAAAAATATTATCCTGCATTGTTCCCACAATTTCCACTTTTCTATATAATTTGCTCATACTCTATTCTAAAGATCCCACTTCCAGTTATTTTATCTCTCTTATAATACTAAATACTTCAAATACAGTTGGTTTAAACTTTCATTTCTATTTTCTAGTAATTGCTTTTTTGGCAGCCACCAGAATTAAACTTAGCAAGGCCTTATTCTATCTAGACAATTCAGATCTTGTATCCCAGCTTAAAAAATATATTTCCTTCGTTAAACCCATTTAATTATCCAATATTTCTGACAAAGTACTCTGTCAGGAACTTTTAACATCTGCCAACTCATAACACTCCTAAAGCATATGATCTCCATTACCTCTTTCATTCCCATCACACCTCCAACATTTCCCATGTATCTGAAGAAAAATTCTTTAGAGTATGCTTGGAGTATTAAAATATCTATGCAAATACTTCAAAGCAAAAGTCCTAAATCTTCTAGATTTTGTTACACACTTGGGAGCCAAACATATGTCCTCCTATTGTCTTTTCTAACCTTCTCTGATTGATTCCTAAATTTGCCATGTAATATTTTATATGCCCTACTAGTTATCCCTTTTTAACAGTGACTTCTTTTCTAGATTCAGTTAAAAACTGTCCCAGAGCAGGTCTTTCACTTAGAATTCCCATACCACTTTCTCTTACATATACCCTGATATCAGTCCATGAAAAGGAATGCAGTCTCTAGCCTGCAGTCCAAATGTCTTTTCGGCCTCTTCCCATATTACCTTTCCCTCTCTAATTATTTGCTCCCAATACATTGGTTCCTTTGCAATGTTTTCCTCCATTAAATTCCAGTCCCATCTCACCTGTTCTCTGGACCTGTAATTGCAGTCATTCCTATAGGCAAAATCTCCTTTCTCCATTCTGTTGTTGGCTTTGTTTTTAGAATACGTTGTGCTGCTTATAAAAATAATGTTATGTATGGCTGTTATTCTCCTTAAGGATCTGCATCCAAAATCTTGCTCTCTCCTTTTTCCTGAATTTCTCTCCTGTTTCATCATCATCATTCCTTTCCACTTTGATTTATAGATTTCTGCTTGTGTTATGTATAAGAGCCTTAACTGAGTAGCTCTAAAATATCCATTCAAATCAGGTAATCCTAAATCACTTTGTTGTGTTGGAAGGATTAACCTATGCAACTTGACCCTTGCCCTCTTCTCCTCTTAGGTAAAAGACTTTCGGCTTTTCCTGGTTAGGGAATTCCTTTAACTCTTTATTAATTAGCACCCACAACTTCTCCACTGTGTGATAAAAATGTGCCTGATCTCTATATAAAGCTAAAGGGACTAAAAACATTTCTCTGCTTGTATCTTACTATCCATACCCATGATCAAGAGGTTCCAGATTCTCAGTTTTTACATTATCTTTTGTTTGGTCTCTTCCCACTTATCCTTAGCTGCCATAACAAAATGTTTTGTAATCCTTACTCCTAAATTCTTCATTTTATTGTGTCCCCATAAGTTTTGCATTGTTGGACCAATTCATCTGTGGGTACATAGTTTACAGCTTTATACTTTATTTTATCTTCATTAATTTTATATCCTGAAAAGAATCTCAAAATGTTTCACAACACTGAAATGTCCTTTTCTGGTTTTATCAGGTACAAAATAGTATTGTCTGCAAATAAAGTCTTGATAAACATACCAATTATATCCTTGAATTTCTGAGTCCCTTATTTTCTTTGCCGATTGCTCTAAATATAAAGGAAACAAAGGGGAAAGAGGACACCCCTGCTTGGTTCCTCTGCTCAAATACAACTTGTCAGAGAAGAACCCTCCCACTTTAATGTTTGCATCTGACCCCTCATATATCCTCCTAATTAATCTTATTAGTGTAGCAGGGAATGCAAATGCTTCCATTGTCCTACTCATAAAATGCCAACTTACTCTATATAATGCTTTCTCTGCATCAAGACCCACCAACAACAGTGGTATTTTCTTGCATTCTGCTTCTGTCTGGATCATCATTTTTCTATTAATGATGTCAAATGTTTGCCCCCTCCCACCAAATAACATTTATCCCCCACAAAAATCACATTTACCCATATCTATCAATTTTAGCAACACCTTTACGATTATTTTAGCTATTCTAGACGTAAATACTTTATAATCATAGTTTAAAATTGAAATAGGCCTATATGTAGCTGGGTCTTATGGGTCTTTACCATCTTTAGGTATTACAGCCACCACAGTTGTCTTCCATGTTGTTTGTGCTTCCCTGCCTTTTAAAATAGTATTAAACAAAATATTCCAGATCTTTATCATTTTCTTCCCACCTAGCTTCAAAACTTCCACAGGAATACTATCCATTCCTGCAGACTTTCCTGCAGATTGATTATACATCACCATTTTTATCTCATCTCCTCTTATCTTAGCTATTAATTGTTGCACCTCATCTACCAATACCCTTGCTATATTTAAGTCCTCTATAATTATTTCCATATTTGTGCTCTTTCTTGATTTCCACATTTATCTGCTTTATACAAATTGTCATAACATTTTAAACTATCTCTATTAACTTAACAGGATCTCTGGTTATTTTTCTTGTTATAAACCCCTAAGTTTGACAACAACCTTTTCTACATTCTGTTCCCTAACTTGTTTTGCTAAACATTTTTGTGCTCTGTAGTTATTATCAAAAACTGTTACTTAACAGCAATCTTTCTAAACTCATGCATATTATCAAGATACTCCTGTATTTTCTCTTTAGCACTCTGTAGTTGTACCTCTTCTTGCTCTGAGAGATTCCCCTTATTCTGCAGTTCAACCATTGTCAGCCTCTTCATACAATTCCTATTACTTCTTAACTATATCTGTTTTTCATTTCTACCGTATTTTAAACCCCACATTTGTTTTACCCCACTTGCCAGCAGTAACTTCTGAAGAAATTTCTATCTTCCCTAATAACTATCAAGTACTTTCCACTACCCATTTGTTAAATTCTTCTGTTGTAACAGGTAGTTGGGAAAGCACCAGTGTCTCATTTTTACTTCATTACCCTGCATTTCTATCTTTGTTGTTTTCAGTGCATGAACTGAAATAGTTATTATACATGTGTCAGGGCTTTCAATTAAATGCACATGCTCCTATGAAATATAATATCTGTCTATTATTGCCCAATTATATCTTGGAGAATAGTATGTAAACTCTCTCAGAGTTCCTGCTACTGACTTCATGTTTTCCACACCAAATATGTTCATAGATTTCTGCAGAAATCTACTCTGCTTTGTTATATTTTCCCTTCTAGGTCCCCCAGGTACATCCTCACTGTTGCAAATCAAATTCCAGTCCCCATCTATAAATAATATTCTCTGCTGAAAGCTGATTATTTCTCCCAAAATTTTCTTAAGCTCCATAATGGCAGTTTTAGGTGGAATATAAATACATGCCAACATAATCTTCCCCCCTTGCCAGTAGCCCCTTACTACTACAAATCTACCATTATTATATTTCCCCTGTTTTGCCACTTTTGGAGCTCCTCTAGCTATTGGTATAAGTACTCCCTTTTTCTTTTGTCACTGCTACTCTGCTGAATATCCATCCTGAAATCATTTCTTTATCAAATTCACATAGTCTCTTCTTTCCAGATGTGTATCCTGTAACATTGCTTTTTGCACTCTGCATTTCTTAATATAATTCAATACTCTTTCCTTTTTGTCTATATCTGTGAAGCCATTCACATTCCAAAATAATATGGATGGTGTAACCAGTATGATAAGAAGTTATTATTCCCACCTGTTATATATGACATTTTTTTAAATGCCTACTCCCAGCTTTTGAGTTACATGCACCCACTAATGTTTGGCAGGTTAATGTTTTATACAGTTGTTTCTTGTTATCTCCATTTGAACCTTGTCCCATTTTACAAGACTTTTTTAACAAAAAGTAAACACACGCACCCAGAACACCCCCAAACCAATTAACTTAAAACAAACACACAAAACTATGTATATCTTCAAACAATGAAGCTTATCCCACCTGATAGGAACAATTGTCCCAAAGTGACAGCTGCACACATTATCTAACCTAAAATTAAAATTATCCTTGCTAAGATGCATGTCACAGCTTGTGCTCCTACTTATACTAATTGCTGTCTGCTCTTGTCTTATCTTTATTTCCCTCTGAGATGTGAAAAACAGTTTGTATGCTTTCAAAAAGCCTTGAAAAAGTGCTCTGGCTTTTATTGTCTACCCAATACCATTGTTCTTTGGTAACATAAGAACAAAATGTACAGCTGCCCTCAGGTGCAGACTTCTTAACTCACACTGAACATTTATTTGCTAAAGGAAAACTTTTCATTGCATTCAGTGTTCGCTTATTTACTTGTTACACTAAAAACTTAGATTAAGCCAAGGGCCTTGATCCAGACATTCCACTATGCAAAAGTAAGAGAAAACATATCAGCTCTACATATATTATAATATGTGCACTTTTACACCCCACCCCACCTCAACAACCCAAGATTAAAGACAATTAATTTAAACATGGTTTCATCCAGCCTTTCTTCTGTTTTTACTTTATAATGCCTACATTTCTAAAAACTAAAATAGAAGGAAAAGAATGTACTTCCTTACTTTAATATCTTCATCACATACAAAAATAACTGAAAATGATATAACATGCAATTTATATCATGAAATGTTTTATATTACTTTAATATCTTTATCACATACAGCAATAACTAAAAATGCTGTACTATATAACATGCAATTTATATCATGAAATGTTTTATACAAATACTGTTAAGAACAAAAAATGTTTTATTTACAGTAACTTTCCTCCTCCCCATAGTGTCCTTCCAAACATTAATGACATGAAGTGGGGAATATGTTTTTCAGTCCCCACAAGTTAAAGAAAGTCAACAAAAGTCCAATCCTTCCACTTTTTCTTGTAAAGTCATATTTTACAGATATGATTGATGCTTTGTAATCTCATATTTATTCACTAATTTCAGTATTGCTGGTCATCTTATGTTCATCTCATCTCACAACCCCAGAATTTGGTTCAAGTCTAAGGCACTCCTGATTCTTCTAGTTAGTTACTGTGCTTTTTTCTGTCTCTCAAGCATTTTGCTTTGGAACATTGCAAATGTTTCACTGGCAAAGTCTCTATATCTGCTTTATTATCAGAGGAATTAGAAACAAGAGTCCCCTTCAGTTTGATGGCTCACTTTTTGTTGAACAAACTTTTGTATTTCCTGTTATGCATAAAAAAAAGAAAGACCTTTGATCCTCCAGGAAAAATCTTCTGAAGATAGTTGGATATAGCAGCTTGAATTTTACACCTCTGCCTCTACATTCCCTGATTGATGAGATAAATTTGCTTTTCTTCTACCTGGTGTATGGTGAATAATCATCTTCCACAAACACACTACTGTTTCTAATTTTTAATACTTTGCCCTTCTGCCACAGTTTTGTCAGGATCAACTCCATCTGCTGGTATGACTGCATCTTCAGTAATACCGGTCTTGGCTGCTTTCTTGTGGCCAGGTTTGGAGCATACACATGATGCACCCTTCCAATTAACAAATCCTTTTATGGAATGCCAGTCCAGTTCCTTATTTGTGCTTTCATAAAGTTAATGCACTCTGATCCTTCCAGTTTCTCTGGCATAGCAGAAAACCTTAGGTTTTCCCTGCATGCTCTGTCCTCTAATGCTATAATTTTATGAAATAGCTCCTCTTGAGCAGTTTCATACTCACCCAGCCTTTTCTTCATTTTACCTCTGATTTTGCAGTTTTATCAGTTCATCTGATTAGCAGTCTAAAACTTCTTCAATTTTTTCCAGTCTTTTGTTATTTGAGTTGATATACTCCTTCAGTGCTTCATCTATTTTAATCAGCTCCGAGTACAGTTGATTTATTTTTTCCTCTAGATTACTGGAAGCCATGTCTTGCACCAAAGCTGGAGATTGAACTGCTTTTTGTTGAACAGCTGCAGGATTATTCCCATTCAGTGTTTTCTCTTTACTTTTTCTAGGTCATTTTCTTTCATGCTCTCTAAGTTTCTTCTTTGCTGGTATCCAGGCAGTGTACTTACTAGCAAGTAACTGAATTTACTAAAACTAGCAGACTTACTGGCTCTTATCACTCAGTTTCTTTTTTCACACTGTTACAGCTGTTGATCAGTGTGCAGCCATCTTGGAATTCCATTTGAATACCCACTGTCACTTAATTAAATGCTGTTCAGCTTGGTTTTATAATTATTTCACTTACATCACTCTTAGAGTCCAAGTTATTTTTCTGGCTGAATTTCTACTTTGATATATAGCACAGATAAGTTTTGCTATGTAGCACAGATAAGTTGAATGACTCTGTTCAGCATAGCTTAGCAGGCAGTAATTAAAGTATCTCCATGTCTTCATGGGTGGAGAAAACAGTTCAAGCATGACAGTTTTAAATAGCTTTTCTAGAACTATAGTCACAACAAACAGTCCCCTGAATTTACAAAGCCCTGTAGAGCATGCAGGATTAGTCTAAGAGCTATTTTCAGCAATATGGCCGATGTGCGATCCAGGAATGAGCTCCCGGGACATGCACGTGAGCTCCTAGACTAATCCTGCAAGGACCGAGCTCCTGTATGCAAATTATCCTCATTTGCAGGTGAAAACCACGCAAATGAGGGTAATTTGTGATCCAGGACGCCAGAAGCTGTCAGTGCAGGACAAGTGCAGTCTGCAGAAATGTACTCGGTTAGTAACCGAGTACATTTCTGTAAACTACAAAACAGCCCTATGACAGCTCCAAATAAAGGCTGCATATTATAGAGGAAGCATGCCAATGGCCAAGTAGAAGGCCACTGGCATTGCAAACTGTTTAATAAATAAAAAAACAACTTTTATTTTTTTTTGCTGATCTTGGCTGTTTAAGTATAGGGCAGTGGCACGCAAATGGGATCGAGGGAAATAATAAAATAAACCTAAAATAAGCATTCTAACTAAAAGCAGTATTCTGTCATGCAAGTCAATGGCAGGCATAAAACAACCTGGCCAGTGAGTAATGGTTGCTAAGGGGGGAGGCTCAGTGTAGGACATGTAACTATGCATTAGCAGGCATCCTATGCAAATGAGGGGAAGGATAGTGAATCCCAGATTTTCCCAGGGTGTGAGGCAGGTCCCAAGAGTGTAAGAGTATAAATAGCTGGGTGCAAGACTAGGATATAGGTGACATCATGGTGGGGGTGTCAGGCATACTGTAAGTGGATTGGAACCCTGTGGCTTGGGATTTCTCCTAGTTTAGGGGTGTGTCTAAACCAGCCTAGCACTCTTTACAAAGTGTAAGCAGGTGTGCGCACCACACACCAGTTGTTACAGGAAGAATAAGGAAGTTAAACTAGGAAATAGCAGCTCTGTGCACATTTGAGCACTCTATTTGCACGGCGAGCACACGGGCTTAAACAGGAAGGAAATAGGAAGGGAAAACAGCAGTAGGAAGGTAATCAAGGAGAACTAGCTTAGCTGACAGGTGAAATGTATCAGAATCAGCCAATTACACAGGCAGCAGCCCAGCCCAGCCCAGCACACCACTATAAACTATGCAAACACCTTTCCCCCTTGCTTTTCTCAAAAGCTCTGCACCACCGGTGTATACAGACGGGGAAATTTTACAAAACGAAAGCAAGAGAAAAAATGTTAGGGGCTGCATTTGCTATCATAAACCAGCATGTGCAAGTGGCTGAGGATGGTGAGGATGTGAATGCTGCTGAGCAACCCACAGTGAGAAGACAGAGAAGAATGTACAGACCCAGGGTAACCTACCAAGGGCTACATGAGCTGCAGATAGTGGAGCACTATAGGGTGGACAGGAACCTCCTACAGCAAATAGTTGAGCTGTGCCAGCCATGCTTCACACACAGTACTAACAGAGGGGAACCTATCCCAGTGGATACCAAGGTATGTGTAGGCCTAAGAATACTAGCTACAGGTACCTTCCAAAGGCCAACTGGGGATATGATGGGGATTTCACAGGCATCAGCATCCAGGGTACTCCACCAGTTCCTGGATGCCATGTCAGCACATGTCAGTGAGCACGTATATTTCCCCATCACCCATGAGGCTTTGGCCAGCAATATGCATCTCTTCCACCACATAGCAGAATACCCTGAGGTAGTGGATGCAATAGACTGCACGCACATACGCATCAAAGCACCACCTGGTGAGCGTGGTAGGGTCTACATCAACCACAAGGGCTTCCCCTCCATCAACTGCCAGGTCGTGTGCAATGTCCAGGGCATAATAATGAATGTGTGTGCTGGCTGCTCTGGAAGCTACCATGATTCCCACATCTGGCATCTGATGCAGCTGTACCAGACATTTGCCAATGGGGACATCCCACACGGTCACCTAGTGGGGATGCTGGACACACACTGGAGCCATGGCTGATGACACCCATCAGAAATGCACACACACCTGAACAAGAGCTCCATAATGAGGCACACGCACAAACA
Organism: Protopterus annectens; assembly: GCF_019279795.1. NCBI lineage: Eukaryota > Metazoa > Chordata > Ceratodontiformes > Protopteridae > Protopterus > Protopterus annectens. The sequence continues at coordinate 1,799,911,238 of NC_056741.1, read as the reverse complement.
CGAAACATAATAGAGCATGTGTTTGGGATGCTCAAGTCACGGTTCTGGTGCCTGGACACATCTGGTGGAGCCTTGCAATACTCACCAACTACATGTACCCAAATTGTCCTTGTATGTGCCATGCTACACAGTATGATCCTGTGGAAACAGCTGCAGTAGGAACAGCATGGGGCAGGGCCACACAGCCCCCCACCATTACCAAGGCCTGCACAGGCACAGAGTGACTCAGAGGAGGAACAACCTGAGCCTGCCCCAGTAGGCAGAAGGAGGTGTGCCCAGTATGCCCTGGCCTTGGCAAAGAGGTAACACATACACATGCACTGACACAGTAGGGACCCAGGGAATGACACCTCTCTCTCTGACTCGCACATACAGTAAAAGGGATGCCAAACATGATGCTACCTGTGCTCAGCCATGTATAGGGAGTGTACTATGTGCATCCAACATAGACAGCCCTGCAGCATCATCCTCAGTACTAGGACACCCACAAGGTAAGTGACTCACACATGCCAGTTGGGGGGAGTCACATACCCAACAACAGTTACAGCCAGTAGGATAGGTGTAGACAAATACAAACAAATGCTGTACTATGGCCTCTGAATGTGCCCTATGGGTAACCCAACCCCAGGCCTACACAGACAGACTACAGCAGGCCAGGCAGTTGGATGTAAGTTGTGAAGGCTATGAAGTCAAAAACTAATATGTAGGTAATTAAAGCTAAGATCTGTAGTGCACTGGTATGCCTCTAGCCAGCATGATAGGTAAGACTACAGACTGAAATGGAGTACCCGACATACCAGTACAGTTCTAGCAAAAGTGTACAAGTGTCAGGTATGCCCCCATCCTACGTACACTTATAGTAACAGTCAGGTGTGCCACCCCCCACTCCTGTGTAGAAATGTAGAAACAGTCAGGTGCCCCCCCCCGCTATGCAGAAATGTAGTAACAGTCAATGCCAAATGACCGATGGATACCCTGCAGACACAGCATGCTACCTGTCAGTTTACAACACAAAGGTTAGCACTGCAGTACAAACTACCTGGACTTAATCCACACATGCAATATAGATGGCCATACTGGGCATGCTGACACACTTAGAGGAATGAAGGCAATGTCAGTCAACAACATACCGAAAGGTAGAGGAATGAAGGCAATGTCAGTCAACAACATACCGAAAGGTCATACTGGGCATGCTCACACACACAAACACATGAAGGCCATGTCTGCAAACACCAGTGGACCAGACATATCTGGCAGTTGCAGTTCTTATTGCAGACACAAGTCAGTATGCACCACTCCTGCCTTGCACACACAGTGGATAGGAATACAGACATATATGTGAGGACAACACACTATAATAAGCCAAAGGTAGACGGACATAGATGTGTGGAAGAGGGTGACCGTGACAAGGAGCCATCTGGGCCTGTCCCACCCAGCACACAGCCAAAACGCTCCAAACACATGAGGTGCAGATGTCACTCACTGCAAATACTAGCCAGCAGTATCTGTCATTATGACAGACTATGTGGTGCACATGCCAGCAGTGCAACATGACTGTACAAGGAAGTAGCCATCTAGTAGCAGTATACACTTACCTGTGACATATGACCCTGTGTGTGCCCGCATGTGGTATGTCAACCCCTACATGAATGGGTGATGGCCCATGCACACACCGCCCTCCCCATAGCAGCATTATGACAAGCCTGCTGAGATCATCCAATGTGAAATGCACCTTTGGGAGAGCTGTAGCTCAGTAATCTCCATGGCGTGTTCCATAACTGCGTACTGCTGTAGTGAAGAACTACTTAGGCAGTAGTTCTAACCCCAGCCTTGGCATCTGTGTGTGTGTTTGTGTGTGTGTGTGTGTGTGTGTGTGTGTGTGTGTGTGTGTGTGTGTGTGTGTGTGTGTGTGTGTGTGTGTGTGTGTGTGTGTGTGTGTGTGTGTGTGTGTGTGTCTGACTGAATAGAGAGCAATGCTGTTTAGGCTACTCACACTCCATACAAATCATATACTCAAATTTGGCAAGGCTGCTGATGTCACTCACCTAGAAATACACTTCTGGGAAAATCATTCCCCAATAATTTCCATAGTGTGTCCTGTAACTGTGTACTGCTGTAGTGTGATAAAGCAGTTTTGTAGGTGTTCTAACCCCAGACCTGGCAACTGTGTGTGTTTGTGTGTGAATCTGTGTGTGTCTGACTGAGTAGAGAACAATGTTTTTTAGGCTGCTCACACTCCATACAAATCATATATTCAACTTTTGTCAAGGCTGCTGATGTCGCTCACCTAGAAATACACCTCTGGGAAAGTTATAACCCAGTAGCCTGCTTAGTGTCCTGTAACTGTGTACTGCTGTAGTGTGATAATGTAGTTAGGTAGATGTTCTAACCCCAGACCTGACAAATGTGTGTGTGAATCTGCGTGTCTCTGACTGAGTAAAGGACAATACTTTTTAGGGTCCTCACCCTCGTTAGAGTTCATATGCTCAACTTTGGCAAGGCTGCTGATGTCACCCACCTATAAATACACCCCTGGGTAGGTTGCAGCTCAGTAATCTCTGTAGCATGTCCTGTAACTGCTTACTGCTGTAGTATGATTTAGAACTGTGGTAGGGTTCCATCTCCACCCATGGCAGTTCTGGAAGGTTTGTGTGTGTTTCAATGTCTGTGTAGGGAGCAATGCATTTTAGGCTAGTCACTTGCAGTACATTTGAAATGCCCTTCTTTGGTAATCCTGCTGATGTAATTCATTGTGAAATACACCTTTGGGGAAGGAGTCCTCTCGTATTCCCTGTGGTGCATCCTATAACAATCTATGCTGTAGTATGATGCAGACCTTGGTCCAGGGTTCTATACCCGCACATGTCAGTGGTGGATGTTTTGTGCGTGTCTCACTGTCTTTGTATGGAGCAATGCATTTTAGGCTAGTCACTTGCAGTACAGTTGAAATGCCCTTCTTTGGTAATCCTGCTGATGTCATTCATTGTGAAATACACCTTTGGGGGAAGGATTCCTCTAGTAATCCCTGTGGTGCATCCTATAACAACTCCATGTTGTAGTATGATATAGACCTTGGTCAGGGGTTCTATACCCACACATGTCAGTTGTGGATGTTTTGTGTGTGTCTCACTGTCTGTGTTAGGGAGCAATGCATTTTAGGCTAGTCACTTGCAATACAGTTGAAATGGACTTCTTTGGTAATCCTGCTGATGTCATTCATTGTGAAATACACCTTTGAGGAACACATACTCTAAAAATGTCTGTGACCCATACTATAACTGTATAGTGCTGTAGTATGATAAACTAATTAGGTAGGGGTTCTACTCCCATACATGAAAGGCATGTGTTTGCAACTCGTATCCTATGTAGAGGTGGGCAATGTGGAGGGGGTTTTGCTTATGTTTTTTTATGGTGGCCCTACTATATAGCACAATGTCAACCATACAGGGATAACAGATGTAAATTAGCTGAGAGGCTGGGGTGCAAAGCCATACTCATACATGTGACATCAAGGCCAGCCAATCACAGTTAGCAAGCCCACTATTACCCAGAGCACACACTCAACCCATGTGTCATACGCACACACATGCCTAGGCAACAGTCAATATGTGGGTAGTACACTGCATATTGGCCACTGATAGTAACTAGGCAGTAATAGCAGTGGGCTACAGAGGGCATGTCACCCTGCCCATCTGTCCAATATGCACATACATGCAGACAGTGCACCTCCATGTTACCCAATGGACACCTGCACCACCTGTGGTGCCTTCACATGTGATTCAAAACAGACATACCATGCCTGACAACATGCCCTGTATGGACGGATGACTCTGACATCAGGGAAAGCTGTTAGCATGCTATCAATGTAAGTGCAGGGTAAACATGCTGCCCATTACCAGTACCTGCCACAGGTGGCCAAGACTGGCACATCTGATGATAATATGTGTTCACAACATGGGCCAGACACCCCAGGTACAGTTCCACATGTCACTGTACATGCATGTGGGAGGTGTGCACATCCAGACACCATCCATATCATGGACTAAGGAGCACATACATGGCAAGTGATGCACAGCATTGGCCACACACAATAGTCACCCAGGTGACTGGATAGGGGATGCAGTACCCACCTGTGTGGGCAAATGCAGACACTACAGGCCTGAGCCACAATGCAGACCATTGTCATGTGGCCTGATGCCAAGGTATACCCATTGCCTACCCCTGTACAGCCTGCTGGCACAGTTGACCACCACACACCCGTGCAGACATGCACCCATGCATGTCAGAATGGCACCCTGTGTGTTCGTGTGTGTGTTGTATGGTGCGTATGTCCACATCCACACTCATTAAAACCCCCCAGAGAATACTGAAGTATGCTGTCTGATGGCTGACACCTCCACATACTCTGTGCCCATACGATCTCCGTATGACCCGTGTAGTGCATGTGATACCTTCACATTGATGTGTTGTGGCAATCCCACTAGTGATGGGTTGCAACCCTGGCCCTGCCAAGTGTGTCAATGTGTGTGCATCCCTTTGTGAGTGTGCCTGTGTTGACGCTGGCACCTATTCATGCAGACAGGCACGTGTATGTCACCTACCATATATCGACCATATCCCTGTTGCAGATGTCACTCACCATCACATATATGTTCTGAGTGCTCCACAGCAGGTAACCCATGTGGTGCATCCAATAACTGCATTGATCTGTGATAGCACTACATAGTTGTTGGGGGTTTGATACCCTGTGCTGGTAGGTGTGTGACACAAACATGCTTTAGTTTTACTCTCCCACCCCTCCCTGACATGTATTTGCCTCTGTCTGCCTCCCCCACTCCCTCTCTGGTGGATACGGAGACCCACACCCGCTTTGCTTAGGCAGCAGCATGTGTATTGTAAGTGATGGCCGTGATCAGCTGATGGCCTCTGCATGAATTGCTGACTTCCCCTAGCTGATTGCATGTGTAACAGCTGTGGTAACATTCCCATAGCTAGTTGCATGGAAACACACTCCAATACCTAGGAACATCATGGTGGTGTTGGCCCTTTTCAGTCACTGTGAACAGGAACTAGATCTGTTGATTGGCAAACAGCATCTCAGATGGATTGGTGATTTACCTCTAACAACATACACTGTGGAAAGAGGCCAACAAACAGGAGGGGGATGTGCCTGACCTGACTACTGACTGTAAGTGCCGCTGTACTGCATTTGGAATAATGTTGGTTTAAAAGTGTTTGTCTGGATATACCTGTAGTACATGTCATAATACCTGCCATGTCAGTTCCATGTATATGAGGAATCCCCATCTGCAGGGTCATCTGCAGACTGGGCAGTGTTGTGCCTATGGTTTCATGTGTTAGCAACGGTGCATCTATCTGTGGAATGCAGAAGGTAGTGTGAGGATTGCAGTCTGTAGATGGTGAAGGCTTTGACAGTTACTGACTTCATATCCCTCATAGGACATATGTTGCAACAAACCCCATTACAATGGTAAATTTATGAGGTTATCACAGCAACATGTCTATACTGGCCCTGTGTATGTGCTGTCAGCCACACCTCTGTCAACCTTTGTAAATATGTCATGCATAAAGTGGTGCATATGTGCTGTACTCCATAAATAGTGTCATCATATCTGATACAAGTCAGTGATATATCTGATTGCTACACGTCATGTACAGTAGGGGTTATATTTCATGATATACCCTGGAAATTCTGTGGATGTTTGTACAGTACTGAAGTCTGTGTAGTGACGGTGAATGTTGGCAGTGTGTGTATTGTTAATATGTACTTTAGTCTGTGTACAGACTGTGGTAGATGTCATTGTTCTAGCTCCGCTTCTATCTGATGTTACATGTTGCTCCAGTGTATGGTACCGTTATGCCGTACATGTTTGTAGGTCCATCCACACACATGTCCCATACCACAGACAGCCATCAGACCAAACTGTGTAGCAGCCCAGTATATGTAGGGTCATTATGCGAGTGGCACATATGAGGATGGTGTAGGACAGATAGTCCATATACTGTAATATTATGCTAGTTTACCATTTGTGGCTGTGTTCACAATGGTTGTGGTTATGCACTTTCACACAGGTGTATCTTACCCTGTGCTGTGACATGGCTGTTGAGCCTGATATATATGCAGGTACATGTGCATTCTCCCATAGGAGATGTAGGCCAGTGTTGAGCCAGTCTACCTGTAGCCTACACAGTGCATTGTTACATGCCTAGCAGCTTAGTGTACTTACCCAGTAAAATGTCATGTGCAGATACTTGCCAGATGTACCACTGCCGGGCCTCCCTTAAAAGTCATGCATGTCAGACAGGGCAGTGGGATGCTGTACAGATGTATGTCAATATCTAGTGGGTAGCATGTGTCCATGGCACCCCTGTACCAGCAGTCATTATGTTTCAGGCCAGACAGGAGTGTGTGAATCCAAAATCTTTGGTGGCATATGTATACCAATTGTTATGTGTTATACCCATCTACATGGTTGTCTACATCTGTATTGTCAGGCCTGGTACACATATTGTGCACTAAGGGATTATGTGTAAACCTCTGGACTGTACAGGGTGTGTCCGAAGTTCCACATATATTGACGGACTTAACTACAGGTTTGATTTTGAACCTTTCCTCTATTATTTTAACACCGGAACAGTTGAATGTTTTAAATAAGGGCCTTTCATTTATACCTGCTAGAAAGGCTAATCTTACAGAAATGATTAAAGACCTTAAATTATTAGGCAGGAATTTGTCTCTAAAAGTTTTGTTCCCAAACAATGTTACAAATAATATGAATGTGTTTAAACAGCCTAGCACTTTCATTCCTTATACTCCCCCGAGTATACAAAGATTCCTTGATATATGTGAAACATCTTTTAGGCAGATATATGATGATAATTTGAGTGACTATTACTATGGAAATCTAAATACAAGTGAATATAGAGCACTGAATGAACTAAAGAACTTGAATTCTGTCGTTATTAAACAGGCAGATAAAGGTGGAGGTATTGTTATTTTAGATAAGCAATTGTATGTACAACAAATGTATAAGTTACTGCTTAATAATGATACATACAGAGGAATCTCAAAAGTTACAGTGAATGCCATCATTGATAAAGTGTCTTTTTGATTTTGACTTATTAATTACTGATTTAATAGATGAACCATTGTTTAAATACTTTAATGTCTTGAATCCAACTATTCCTAAGATTTATGGTTTACCAAAGGTTCATAAAGACAGAAGTCTGCCACCAATGTCCCATAGTCTCAGGCACTGGTTGGTGTACAGAACCACTGTCTATTTATGTTGAAAGTACACTGCATGTGCTCTTAGACAAATGTGAAAATATTTTAAGAGACACCAAAATGTTTCTAGAGAAATTACATAATAGAATTGAAAGTTTATCAGATATTAATGACTTTGCTCTTGTTACTATGGATATAGAGTCATTGTTTACAAGTATCCGAATACATGGGACATTAATATGATTAGAAATTTTCTTACAAGAAATAATTGCTTCACCAATGAAAAAGTACAACTTATATGCAGTTTGTTAGAGATTATTCTGGAAAATAATGTTGTATATTTTGAAGAACAATTCTTTCTGCAACAGATCGGCGTTGCCATGGGCACACCATGTGCAAATAGTTATGCTAATCTATCTCTTACATTCTGGGAACAAACACATGTCTTTTCTGATAAGAATCCATTTATTAGTCAGCTTTTATGGTATACACGTTTTGTGGATGATGTTTTTTTATTATGGAAAGGCAATATATCTGAGCTTATATTATTTATTAACTATTTGCATACAACTACTGATTTTCTGAGATTCACATACAAATTTTCTACATCTGAGATTGATTTCTTAGATGTACATATAATCAAATCAGAGTTGACAGGTTTTACCAGCAAAATTTTTCACAAACCCACGAAGAAAAATACATACTTTCACAAAACCAGTATGCATCCTAGACACATTCCAAGAAATGTGCTCAAGGGGCAGGTATACAGAACATTAAGATTACACAACAATGATAATGATGCAGTACTAGCTTTGAATAAATTGAAAACTGATTTTTTAAGAAGAGGATATCATATGGATGAAATAGATAGAACTATTTCTGATGCTTGGACACTCAGGGACTCTAAATGTAAAGCGTACTTTCAATCTTCTAATTCTATTACATCAGATAGCAGTAATTTGAGAAATAATACACAAAATAATAGCATTAGAGCGGTTTTTCAGTATGCTAGTAATGTTAATCAGTATACTAATATTATTAAACAACATTGGCACATTTTACATGAGATTCCTTGTTTACATTCTTTCATTGGTAATGCACCTAGTTTCAGTTTCAGAAATAATCTAACATTAAAACAACAATTGTGTAATAAAGACGTCAAAAAAACTACCTATAATTCCAGACGCAAAGGTACTTTTCCTTGTAGGTCTTGTACTGCTTGTACACATATTCATAGTACTACACCATATATTCATCCTGTTAGAAATTTTACACTATACTCTCATTCATATGCAGACTGTAAAACCACAGATGTTATTTATTTTTGTTTCTGCCAAATATGTCATGCCTTCTATATAGGAAAACAAATAGAAACTTAAAGGATAGAATATTGGAACACATAAGAGACATCAGAAATAACAAAACTACTAGTGCGCTTGCTCAACATGTTTTAAACACTGACCCTTCACACTCTTTCAAGTTCTTTGTTTTACAACATATACATAGAAATGTGAGGGGATGAGATATATAAAATTTCACAGAGAGCCGAGAACAAAGATGGATTATCAAGCTCAATGCTAATAGATATCCAGGCTTAAATGGTTGTACATCACTGGTTCCATTTCTTAAAGCTAGACGCCTTCAACACAATTAATTTTTTGCACAAAATAAAAATATATATATACATATATTTCTTATATTATATATTTTGTATTATGCATTCTTTTTATATATATATATTATATATATGCATTTTTATGAGATTATTTAATTGTTTTAAATTAGATATGCATAAATATGAATATACTATGCATTTTTATTTATATGCATTTTTTATATATATGCATTTTTAATGAGATTATTTAACTGTTTTAAATTAGATATGCATAAATATGAACATACTTTACATTTTTGTATATATATTTTATATTCATATGCGTATTTTACAATATTCTTGTCATATATGCCTTTAAATTTTCAAAAGTTGTATGATGTCACTAATTGAAAAAATTTTTTGACTGAGAGTGATATAAAACAAGCAGTTGAACAGTTAATTCTTTGTCTGATGAAGCAACGAAGGTTGCGAAAGCGCTCACCTTTCCTTTTTACTTTGTTTAAATAAAGACGTTATTGTGTGGTACCCGGTATAGTGTTTTCTCTCATATATTGGCCAATATCTTTGCTGCACTCAACGGGGGGCATTACATGCTAGCGGCAGTACTTTACAATGATTTCCTTAGGATGTCTGTCAGTAGCCAGTGGCAGACATGTTATAAGCAGATGTCACCTTCCACACACACCATGTCTGTGAGGACAATCCCAGTGGCAGTAGCAATAGTCTAGTAATATAGCTGCTATACATACCTGACATTCCCATGCACTACGACTTTTGGACTATAGGGGCTGGGGTAGGGCTGCACTCCAAGTCCAGGACATATGGTGGAAATATATGTACATATACTTATCCAGATAGCTATATATATATATATATATATATATATATATATATATATATATATATATAGATTCCTATTACAAGAACGAAAGTTCACTACTTCGAACTTGTAATAGGAAGCCTCACTTCTGCAAAAGTTCACTTTTACAAAAGTGAATTTTGCATAAGTACACTTCACCGAAAACATCACAGTACAATGTAAGACATAAAAAACAAGCTATGTCCTCCAATATGGTGCGATAGTCACGGACCTTAGGGTTAGGGCACAGGTTAGGGTAAGGGGATAGTTAGTAAAGCTATCCCCTTACCCTAACCCTAAGGTTCGTGACTATCGCACCATAGTGGAGGACATTGCTATGTCCTTCACTGCGCTGCAGTCATCACGGACTTTGGGGTTAGGGCATGGGTCATGGTAAGGGGAAAGCCCTATGGGCTATCCCCTTACTATGACCCATGCCCTAACCCTAAGGTCCGTGAGTACTGCATGGAAGTTCAGTACACCACCCATTCGTTGTACTGAACTTCACGTAAGTGCACTTTTGATTAAGTGCACTTTCACTGCAGTGAGCATTCCATGCACTATTTCAAATTAGTGAAAATTCGATCTAGTGTATGGAACTCATATATATATATATATATATATATATATATATATATATATATATATATAAAAATTACACATGTGTACTACTTCCAATTACCACTGTCATGGCAACCACCCACTATAAATTCCTACAGCATGTGGGTGTGGTCCCTTTACATTTCCTGTGTGATGGACATCCTTCCTGTGTGTGGGCATCAGTGTTACAGACAGCAGGTAGCAATACCTCTTATAGGAGAACCTGCACACTCAGAGCGGCCACATATTTGTAGGAGGATCAGGAACTACAGACAGACTGTGAGTAGAGTTGTGTTATGCTTTGCATAGTACTGGTGTTACAGGGTGTGTGTGTGTGTGTGTGTGTGTGTGTGTGTGTGTGTGTGTGTGTGTGTGTGTGTGTGTGTGTGTGTGTGTGTGTGTACATACTAGTGTACCTTGGAATTGCAGTCTGTCTGCATAGCTCACTACTGTGGGCCTATCCTCTTGCTGGACAGAGGTATGCCTATCATGTGTTGTCCGTCCACCACACAGGTCCTGTGTCAGATATTACACTGGCAGTGTGTGTGTTGCGTGCTATCATTACATGGCTACATCCATTTTTGTGTCTAACCTCAATTCCCTGATTAAGGATATGTTGCAGACTATCCTGTAACACCAGCACCTTGCTTAGTGTATGGCAACAGTGTTCCACATATGTGCCTGTATTCCAGCCTCTGTCCTCCATTTACATACCAAGCTTTGCACATATGTCATGCTGTTGGGGGTTGTTCTGTAGTGGGCTGTGAGTATATCACACTGCCATTGATGCCATTCATCCACTGCTGTTGTATCCCCCACACATACAGTGGGGCTGGGGCCATATATGTGTGGGAGTCACCTACACAATACATGTGTGCCCTTATGCACTCCAGAGGCCAGTGTATGTAACAGTGGTATATGGGCCTGTATCATTGAGTGTAGGTGGGGAGCACCACAAATGACATAGGCTGTTACAAAATGTGGGGGGGTATCAGGAGTGAGCTGCCACAAGGTATCTGGATGTACAGTACCATATACTTCACCTATATTGACATGACTTACATGAATCAGGGTACTGCAAGCCAACTGCCTCCTGCCATACAGACTGTTTTGTCTGTCGATGTGCTTGTGATGGTGTTAGCTGTAGGCATAGTGGCTGTCCCATTTTGTGTGCACCTTCTACATATGTATTTTACTGTATATATATCTGCGTGTGTATGTGTAGTTGCATGTATATATATATATATATATATATATATATATATATATATATATATCTACATATATGTACATCTGTATGTGCATATCTGTGTCTGTGTATCTGTATCCTGGGGATGTTGATGGCTTCCACATATTACATGTCCTATGGGAGGCAGACTGTACTTGGTAGTGTATTGCAGGGCGCACGTGTTTGGCTGTGGGGGGGTGCCTATTCATACAAGACATATAGTGTGTGGGGCCTCTCAACCCCATTAACGGTGCATGTGGACATATGTGTATTTGTTAATCTGCCATTGCTATCTACAGATGTATGGCAATATATATATATATATATATATATATATATATATATATATATATACATATATATATATATATGTGAACCTATGAACCTATATACATATATATATATATATATCTGCTAACATATATATAACTATGTCCGTATATACCTACATAGATATATATCTGCGTACACATATGTAACGTGCTGTGTACATGTAGACATATAGGTGTAGACACATATATGTGTCGATTTAGGCATATGCATGTATATATATCATATATATTGATATATATGTATATAGTTTTAGAAATTAATATATATATTTATATATATATATATATATATATATATATATATATATATATATATATATATATACATATCTAGATATGTTGTATCTGTTTAGATATTAATATATTTACACACACATCCATCTAGATGTTAGTATACATTCTCTGTACTGTTGCATGACTGGACTGGATGATATGTTTCTATGTTTTGCAGAGCTAAGCAATGCCTACACAGGTTAAGCAATTCAGAAGCTGAGTCTAAGAAACTGTAACCAGACTTTAGCAGTGCTTACCTTCGTACAAAACCTGTGCAAACCCACTTACAATTGCTTTAAAGGGACTTAATCACTCTGTATCCATCAGCCCTTGTTCTGCCTAGCAACAAAATAAACAACCTCTGCTAGGCTCAAACTCAGGACCATGCACACCATAGCCAACCCTGTTGTATTCACAAACATATCATCCAGCCCAGTCATTCAACAGTACAGAGAATGTATTCCAACATGTAGATGTATGTGTGTGTGAAAATATATTAATGTCTAAACAGATACAACATATTGATATATGTATATATATATATATATATATATATATATATATATATATATATATATATATATATATATATATATATGTGTGTGTGTGTGTGTGTGTGTGTGTAAGCAGATATTTACATCTATATAGGTATATACGGACATACATCTGTAGATAAAGTGGGAACATAGCAGAAACATATATGTCCACATGCACCATTAATGGGGTTGACAGGCACAAACAACATACGTCATGCATGAATAGGTACCCCCCCCCCACAGCCAAACAAATCTGCTCTGCAATACACTAACAACTGTTGCAGATCCCATAACCAGGACCTTACACGACAAGGGCACAAGATGTTAACAGTACTCCATCCCACCTATATGATGTCAGGCTGGTATCAGTAACATATCATGCACTACAGTCAGGCTCATAATGACTCCCATTTTGCAGTCATCTGTTACCTTTGTTAGCCAGAGTCCCATACTGCTGGCATGTACTTCGGAGATGTAGATGCCAAACAACAGTGGTCCCAGGACTGAACCTTGAGGTACTCCACTTGTCACTTGTCTGGGGATGGATTTGGAGTCAGTTGCACCTACAGTTTGGGTCTATCAGTAAGCCATGTGGCAAACCATCGAGTGGTATAGGGATGTATGGCTGGATTAGGATGATAATCCAGACTGGGGGATGGTGTTGAAGGGCTTGGCGAGGTCCACATAGGCTTTGTGGACTGCCTTACCCTCTTCAACAGCTATGCAGACTAAGTCAAAGCAGTCAGTCAGTTTCAGGAGGCAAGACTGGCCCTCCATGAGCCCAATCTGTGTGGGGTTCAGTGTTTCAGGGTTGCCAGTGTCTGCGTTCAAAACTTCCCTGATAATGCATTCCATGGCCATGCAGATCAGGATCATCAGACTGATGTGACGGTAGTTCCAGGGATCCAAGGTGGATCCCCCCTTGTGGAGTGGGATAACTGCATCTGTGCGCCACTCACTGGGCACCAGGCCTGATGTGAGGCTATGATTACATATGACAGTTAAGTGAGTTGCCATTTCATTTTGTAGTTCATGTAGTACACAGCCCAGGATGTCATCTGGTACCATGGCTGCTGTATTCTTAGCTGTGGATAGTGCGGTTTCTGCCTGTGTGGCCGTGATTACTGTGCAATGGAACTCTTTTTGTACTGACATGGGCCCTTTTGGGGGTGAGAGGGGGTGAATGTGGCACTAAATCAATCTGCCAGGATATTGGCACAATCTCATTGTCATTCTGTTGTAGCTCAAAGCACTTCTGAGCATTGCCAGTTAGATTCTGGACATAACTATAGAATGCTGTGTGGTTGTCTGTGGAATCTGTAGCGATTTTAGTTACATAACCAGCTTTGGAGGATTTCGTGAGGGATCTCAATGTCTTACTGGGGCTGGTAAGGGAGTTGTTTGCATCCTTGGATTATCCTTTTTTCTTCAACAGTGTCTACCTTCTGTTGTATACTCTGTTAATGGCAGGAGACCACTAGACTGGCTTGCTTATATGCAAGGTGAGCATTGTGGTTCTATGTGGGATGTCAGGAATCATGCACAAGTGGATGTGCTCATACAGTGCCGTATTGCAGGATTCATCAGTAGAACTGTCAGTTCCTGTCTCCATGGGTGTCACAAACATTGTCACTTCTGCCTTGAGTAGCATGAAGTTGGCTTTGGAGAGGTCTTTTACAGACAACTGTATATACATTCCTTTCACATGTTCAGTTTGATTAACCTATGGTGGGATTACTTTGGTGAAACCTCAGTCTCATGTACTGTTGTGATGGCTTAGTGGTTAGTTACTGTGACTATAGTGTACAGAGTTCTGGGTTCATGACCTGCAAAGGCAGGTTATTTTGTTCTGGCCAGAGCAGCGGTTAATGCATACACACTAATTAGGGCAATTTAGGTTAGTCACACTCAATACAATTCAAATACCCTACTTTGGTAATCTTGCTAATGTAAATCACTGTGAAGTACACCTTTGGGGAAAGATTACTCCTGCAATCCCTGTGGTGTGTGCTATAATGGTGTAATGCTGTAGTGTGATATAGAACTCTGGTAGGGGTTCTAGTCTCACACATGGGAGTTGTGGATTTTGTGTCTGTTCCTATACTGTGTAGAGAGCAATGCATGTTTGGCTAGTCACACTCACTACAATTCATTTGCCCTACTTTGGCAATCCTGCTGATGTCACTCACTATGAAATAAACCTTTGGAGAAATAGTTCTCCAGTAATCTCTATGGCACATTCTATAATTGCATAGTGCTGTCACGTAATAACTAGTTAGGTAGGAATTCTAATCCCAGATGTGACAGGTGTGTGTGTGTCGATGTTTGTTGTTCGTGTCCTGTGTGGAGGTGGTTGTGAGTGTGTAACAACTGGACTCAATGTTGAGTGGGTTTCTAAAATTTCTTATATCGTGCCCCTAGCATAAATCACAATATCCACCATGCAGGGATAGCAGATGTGATATCAGTACATAGTAAGTCAAGGGTTCGATACCCTGAACTGGTAGGTGTGTGACACAAACATGCTTACCTTTTACTCTCCCAACCCACCCTGACTTAACTTTGCATCTGTCTGCCTCTCTCACTCCCTCTCTGGTGGATGTGGAGACTTACACCTGCTTTGCTTAGGCAGCGGCATGTGTATTGTCAGTGATGCTCATGATCAACTGATAGCCTCTGCACGGATTACAGCCCTCCTCTAGCTGATTGCATGTGGAATAGCTGTGGTAACATTCCCATAGCCAATTGCATGGAAACTGTATATATATATATATATATATATATATATATATATATATATATATATATATATGGGTCTACTTCATAAGATTGATAGACCATTTGATCGACATTCATTTGGTCGACAATCCCCTAGGGATTGTGTACAGAGTGTAGATAGAGGCTGCTGACTTATACATCTATAGATATATATGTAACTACACATACACACACAGAGATATGTACAGTAAGATACATATGTAGTATGTGCACACAATATGGAGCAGCCAGTATTCCTATGTCGATCAAATGGTCTGTCGATCTTATGAAGTAGACCTATATATATATATATATATATATATATATATAGATATATATATATACATATATCAATATGTTATACCTGTTTAGACATTAATGTATTTACTCACACACATGCATCTACATGTTGGAATACATTCTCTGTACTGTTGAATGACTGGACTGGATGATATGTTTGTGAATACATCAAGGATATGTGTATCTGAAATGGCTTAGTGGTAAATCACTTTGGCTATGGTGTGCAGGGTCCTGGGTTTAATCCTAGTAGATGCTGTTTATTTTGTTGCACGGCAGAACAAGGGCCATTGGATACAGTGTGATTAAGGCACTTTTGAGCAGTTGTAAGCTGGTTTGTGTGAAGGTAAGCACTGCTAAGTTACGGGTACTGTTTCTTATACTCAGTTAGCTCCTGAAATGCTTAACCTGCGTAGGCATTGCTTGCACCCACACAAACAGGCATAATCCTGCTTACTGCTGCTTAAAAGTGCTTACTCCCACTTACCCCCGTGCTAATTTCTTTAAAAGAAAAGAAAAAGGGGTTGATAGGAAAGTGCTGAAAAAAGGGGCACAAAGAGGGAAAGACAGTAGGGAAAATAGGCAGGGATGTGCACGAAGGGTGTAGGGAAGGTCCATAGCTGCCCATTTCTTCCACAGCAACAGCTGTGCATATGCACTGTATTTGGAGGTAGATTTGGACACTTGAATCCCTGGGAGAGGGGTGAGGACAACAATAATTCACTGTGATGCCAATTAGACCAGATTAAATGTATCCAGTGGACATGTGTGCAAAATGGACAGCTATGTATGGGGCGAGATTTTTTTGTGGGAACAGATTGCCCCTTTTTTTTTTCAGGTGAGAGTGGGATGTTGGGGAAGGGTAGTAGGTATATTTGGGGAGGTAGGTTGGGTAGGTTAACAGACAAGACAAACAAGATGCATACAGGGCCGTTATATAACACATGTGGGGGTAAACACCTTGGACGGGGAGGGGTGTTTAGAAGTCGCAAGCCCATGAGCCCCCAACTGGAAACAGTGGGAGTGAGGTCCCCACCCATGGGCAGTCACCACTGCACCTTCACGGCCCCAAAGGTGGCTGTGCTTGGGGCTGTGTAGGAGGGGCAGGCTCACCCTCTAATTGTGCCACTCAGCCCTCAAGCTGGCGTAGCCAGTCTCGATACTCCAGATTGAGCTCCCTATGCACCACGGCCCAGACCTGTTGACAGGTGACAGGTTCCCCTCCGCGCCCGCTCTGAGGAGGGGCGAGCCCCATCCGCTGCAGCAGTTCCACCCGAAGGTGGTGCAGAGCCCATGAAGAGGAGGTCCCAGGCTGGGCCCCAGATGTGCTGGTGCCTGGTGCCATGGCCAGCTGAGGTGGGACAGGTGGGTCTGCTGGGACCGGCCTTCCCATACGAGCTATGATGTCGCAGGTTTATGACAGATATGGGTTAGTAACAGTCAACAGCATTCAGGATTAGTTATAACAGCATGCATAGGTATTCCCATTAACCCAAAACAGATTTAACACAGTTGCAGAGCAAGCAGAACACATGCATATATGAAACAACAGTGGCCATTACAAGAGCAAGCAGGTTTCATTGATGGCAACAGGCCACCAATATGGGTGTATTTTAACATGGTACATGCATAGAAACAAATGTGAATATTTATTAACCATTAGGACATATGTCCCAACAAAAGGTTGGAGTGTACACATACCAGTTGAGGAGTGTCATTGGGTTATTTTGCACATATGGTAGGGGTGAGAGAGATTTCAATTAACAACTAATATATCCTTGTAATTTTCACAACATTCTTAGTCACTGCAGTGATCTTTCCCTTACATGTATTATTACACTACCCAATGGCCTTATATTGTACACTGGTATGTTTATAGATTATTATATACGTGACCTGTGTCTTACATACTGGCGTGACAAGATGCAGGTGTTAATGCAACATATGTTGAGAATTGCTGTCATACACTTTGGGTGAGGTGCTAGAATGACAGGTTTGTTTTTATATACATTCTATGACTATGTACACATTTGACTATCAGTTATATGTCATTAACGGCTGCCTACATTTCTTGGATCATCACACTGATTTGTCAGGTGGACGGGGCATCAGGATGATGATATGGGAAATTTATCTGGACATGCTGGACAGATTGGAACAGTTGTGGGGTATGAATATGCATACAACTTTCAATTTGAACATTCTAGCAAAATCTGTACAGTTGGGTGTAATTATACATGCAGCTTTCTATCTGAACATTGTAACAAAATCTGTACAGTTGTAGGGTATGATTATGCATACAACTTTGTAGCACTCCCAGGATTCAAACCCTTGCTGTGTGTGACAAAAAATTATAGCTAACATCACAGTACACTGTGCTATCAGGGAACATGATGTAACACTTTCTACTGTTTTCTATATTTGTTATGACAGTACATGCAGACTAATTACTAACCTGCCTCACAATGCAGCCTTTGCAACCTAGCATCATGGGCTTGCTGGTTCGCATCCCACTCATCTGCAGCTGTCGGAGAAATACAGTGATATTTAGCCATACCTACCCATAGTATACACAATTTAGGCAATTTGTAACTACTTAGTGGAATGAGTACTTACTCAGTACTGGAGCATTAGCCATCTGCCGAGACTCCTGGATCCACTGTTCTAGAACATTCCCCCTCCACCGCTTCAGGTCAGCATGGTGGTGCCTGACCTGCTCTCCAGTCCGGGGGATACCTGTGGCACTGGTGAGGTCACAGGCGAGACTGTCCCAGGCCTCAGTTTTATACTGCGAGCCCTGGTACTGGCCCTGCAGTAGTCTCTCCTCATGGTGTTTTACCAGGAGCCAAACCATGATTTTTGACTCCTGGATGCCCCAGCACTGTGCTCTAAAATGAGTGCCTTCACCCACACCAGCCATTCTGCCTGCAGTAGGAAGCTACAACCAGTTATGGAACATATTCCCACCTGTGTGGTTTAAATACGGCCAATTACCCGCACTTTTCCATGACTGGCCGGGTTTGAAAAGACTAAGCTATGGGTACACCTGCTTACCTAAGGTTGGCAGTGCTTAAAGGAGTATACCGCTAGGCAGATTGGATTGGCTCCCCTACACATTGCTTACTCTTACTAAGTTGAGCTGTGCTGCGGTTAGCATTGCTTAATAGTTAATTAACACTATATTTGCCTTTTGGCAGTGATTTATTATTCATTACTGGTTCTATATGTGTCTGGTATTCATGATTCTACACTTCTACTACTTCTACACTTTATTACAATAATACCTCACATCTATGCTTACTGCAGTACTCCAGTTCACATATTTATGTTATGTAGCCGGTTATACCACTTCACACTGTACATAGATTCAGTTCACATGTTTGGTTTGATTTTCCTGTGGTGAGGATTAGTTTGCTGATACCTCATTTATTTCTACTGCTATGATGACTTAGTGGTTAACTACTGTGACTGTAGTGTACAGGGGCCTGAGTTCGGCCCTTGCAGAGGCAGTTTTTTTTTTTTTTGCTGGGCAGAACATGGGCCATTGGATGCAGAGTGATTAAGGCACTTTAAAGCAGTTGTAAGTGGGCGTGCATGGGTTTGCGCGATGGTAAGCACTGCTAACCTCCGGTTACAGTTTCTTACACTCAGTTAGCTTCTACATTGCTTAATCTGTGTAGGCAATGCTTACCCCCATGCAAACGCTCTTAAACATGCTTACTAATGCTTATATATGCTTACTACTGCTTATCTGTGCTTAAACCTGCTTACTAGTGCCTTATTCATTATGACACTGACACTTCACATGTGCATTTAATGCAGTACTCCAGTTCACATTTAAATGTTATTATGTAGGTTATCCAGCAAAAAGATGTAAAAATATGTTCCTATACAGATTTAACATGGAAAATGATATGTGCTGCAGTGGGGCTTGAACTGGGAATGCCTGTTTGTTAGGCAGATGCTCTAATCACTACACTATTACTGTGCTGCTTCATTTGCATATATATTCCTTGTTATCCTCTTCAGCCTTTTCAGCTGCTTTAACCATAGCTAAGAAATGGGCACACCTGCGTACCTATGGTTAGCTGTACTCGGGGGGTTTAAAAAAAATAAAGGGGTTTCCAATTTTTAATTTTTATGTCCTGTTGCTGTTGCATACATGGGGGACTGTTGGTGGGGATATGCGGACACCTATGAGTGGTCTCACTCATTTATTTACAGTTTCTGCTGTTCTACTTTGCAGGGGCATGTTCATTCCAAGGGCTCTGCTCTCAGACATGCCCCCTGCATTCGTCCATGCTCCGTGTAGGATTTGGATCTCAGGCAGTGCGCATTCATTCACCGCATTCACCGCTTCGGTGCTGGACTAGATTAGTCCTGCACGGGAGATTTGTAAATCCAGGGGAGTATTTATGCTCACATTCTCTAGCAGTGTAGTATCATAGGGAATGTTAACTCCTTGGAAACAAACAGTATAACTGCATTCTTCATCATTTTGACATTTGGAAGCCTCTCGGGCTACATTTCCGTAATAAAACACTTCACAATTACTTCTGTTATACAAGTGATCTCTCTTACTGAATAACATCATGGGTACAAACAAAGACATATATGAATGTTAAGCCTGATTTTCAAAATTGTATGTTATTAAAAATTCTTTGAGCTTTTAAAAATTCTGCAGTTCTTTGTAGTGCTGGAATGTAAAAATGAAGAACATAATGTCTAAATTTCAGATTCTGTGTCATTCATATTTTTATCATTGAAATCTGAACTGTTTGCATTCATGTCTTGTTTAGTTCTGTTTTATCTTTTCTTCTTCTTTCTAGGTTATTGCCTGTCCAGGAAAATTTTTTACTTAAGTTTCAGGTAAGAAAGGTAGCAAAACTGGTTATAGTTAGAAAACTGCTAAAATTATATTCCATATTGACCATTTGTAAACATTAAAAGGATAACACTGCTGACAGACTAATATTGATTGTTTATATCTAGCAAAATCACATACAAAGTATACAGTGCTTAACACAGCATCATAAAACGTGTAGAAAGCAGCTTAGATTCTATCTTGAAATGTCCAAAATGGATGTTTGTTTAAATATTAACTAGACAACTAGACAACCAGACACAGAGGACAATAGCAAATGGAGCGCAATCTGAGGAAATATTGGTTACTAGATGGGATATTGTAGAGTTCAGTCCTCAGTCCACTGCATTTTGTCTTTACAGGTGACGCTGCTGATAGGCAGCAATGACAACTTTGTCTGTCTTCCAGTAGAGCTAAGGTCTGCAAAAGGGGAGCAAATGCATGGACCTTAAAAAATGATTATGGCCTTTAGAAAGTCAATATGGCTGTTAAATATGATGCTTTGGATGTAGTGCAAATAGTTGAATATTAGTGTACCTAGCGAGGGTGGACTCAGGAAGCACATATTGTTGTGTAATTGTGTCAGCAAAGTAGAAAAATGTGTCAGGTGACCTCAAAATGAGGCAGCAGTTTAGGGCAGGGAATAGAAGACCATTGGGAACAGTAGCACACTTATTTACTCTATTTATCAATTTCTCTTAATACAGCTGTTATATGTTTTACTTCTTTTTGATTTGGACAAAGTATAGTTTCAAGGTTACATATAATTCATTATAAATTTTACTAAATTAAAAGACAAAAAAAAAGACTAAATAAAAAGAAAGAAAAGTAAAATTAAGGAAAAGTAAGTGATAAATTCATAGAATGAGAAAATCACCTAAATGTAAAATACAAGAAGCTAAAGGAGAAATAGCACCACAATTATAGGATAAAGTTAATCAGTTGAAAGAGATTAAATATTTTTGTTTTGTTTTTTTTAATACATATATATTTGTGCTTATAAGACTTTGATAACCTAACACTGATGTTAATAAATGAATATTCTTAAATTACTATAATCTGACTTGGAGATGTCCAAAAAAATACACTCAGGAGGCAGTCACTGGAAACGAACTACAACTTTTAATGGTGCTTCTGTTTCCAGTGACTGCCTCCTGAGTGCATTTTTTTGGATATTTCGTGACTTGGAGATATAACTGCAAACAATGGAATAAATTAGCCTGTAAAATATTACAATGTCAACATTTAGTATTGCTTATATAATCCATCTTGTTTAATGTGTTAGGAGAGTAATGAATATGATGCAGACAATCTAAAACATATGGTTTAGAAAGATAATGTTTAAAGATATTCATGTAATTTGATAGCAACTTTTATTTTGAAAAACACATTGTACTGCTTTTCCCCATTTTTGCTTGTAGAACATGATTTATTTAATTAAATGTATCCCTGCTCAGTTTGGGAAGTAACCACTATTAAGTGCTTAAAAAGGGAGACACAAGCTTTCAAGATTATATGGCTAGACATTTTATGGTCTTCAAGACTGCTTGCCTAGTATTGTTCCTCTGTTCTGCTCCTATTAATTATTATCGTGTTCTGTAATTTTATATATCATTAACATTTTGAAGAAATTTCTTCCATCTCACAATGACCTAATGTTATAGGTTCATTATATTCTAAAAAAATATTTTTTTAAGTATCTAATACTATCAAAATTAATAAGTATAGTAGGCATAATGTAAGCATATTTTATTGAGTTTGTAAGGCCCATTCAAATGTCATTTAATAAATTTTAATAAGGAGTATACTAAATCTTGATCACACTGAAACCTTACTTTGTTAACGAAACTCTGAACTAAAATATATAATCTGTAGGATTAGAAACTGCATATTGCAATCATGGTGTAGTTATAAAAAAACTGCATGAAATTTTAGGGGAAGCTCTATAGCACAAAAATGTATTAAATATTACATAAGATTTCTTCATCAATATTTTATGTAGACTAAATTAATTTTGCAGAGGAATAATAATCAATATATGACAATAAATTTTAACAGAGTAACACTGCCCACAACTGAAAAGTATTTGCTACCATTTTTTTTAAATCAGGTTTTCTAATAGTTTGAAATAATAATTATATATGAATGAAGCTTTCTTATTTGCAATGGTAATGGACAGCTTGACAGATGAGATCAGACAGAAGTCCCCGTGGACTATGATGTTTGCAGATGACATTGTGATTTGTAGTGAGAGTAGGGAACAGGTGAAGGAGACCCTGGAGAGATGGAGATATACTCTAGAGAGAAGAGGAATGAAGGTCAGCAGGACTAAGACAGAATATATGTGTGAATGAGAGGGAGGATAGAGGAATGGTGAGGATGCAAGGAGTAGAGGTGGCAAAGGTTGATGAGTTTAAATACTTGGGATCAATAGTTCAGAGTAATGGTGAGTGTTGCAGAGAGGTGAAGAAGAGAGTACAGGCAGGATGGAGTGGGTGGAGAAGAGTGTCAGGAGTGATTTGTGACAGACGAGTACCAGTAAGAGTGAAAGGGAAGATCTACAAGAGGGTAGTGAGACCAGCTATGTTATATGGGTTGGAGACAGTGGCATTGACAAAAAGGCAGGAGTTAGAGCTGAATGTGGCAGAGTTAAAGATGTTAAGATTTGCACTAGGTGTGACAAGGGTGGACAGGATTAGGAATAAGTATATTAGAGGGTCAGCCCAGGTTGGAAGGTTTGGAGACAAAGCCAGAGAGGCAAGATTACATTGGTTTGGACATGTGCTGAGGAGAGATGCTGAGTGTATTGGGAAAAATGCTAAGAATGAAGCTACCAGGTAACAGAAAAAGAGGAAGGCCTAAGATAAGGTTTATGGATGTGGTGAGAGGGGACATGCAGGTGGTTGGTGTGACAGAGCAAGATGCAGAGGACAGGAAGAAATGGAAACAGATGATCCACTGTGGCAACCCCTAATGGGAACAGCCAAAAGATGATGATGATATGAATGAAGCTGATAGGTGATATTATTGTTGATACTGAATTCCCAAAAACCTAACCTAAGTTACTTCAGGTATAAGTTTTTATTTAGGTTCATTTAGGATTTCTCAAATAGCATTCTTTCATATTTTTGGAAGTTCATTCTAACTCCGGAAACTGCTTGATTTTTTTTGTTTGTTTCAAAAGTATGAGTCATAGTTTCACAGACTAATAGTTGTCAATGAATAAAATTGTATCACCAATATGTGCAATTGTTGTGAACTTAGAGTTAATTACAAAATCAGAGATGCTTTTCCTAGTCCATACAAATGTATGATTTACAGCAGTGATGAATTACAAAGCACACAATGAGCATTCTTGCTTTACTCCTGTCTGCATCTCAAATATTAAAGAATATAAATTATTTACACTGTATCTAGTGTTGTTTTGCAGCATAAATGTGTTGCAATTTGAATTGAGTGCTCTGAAAAGATGCAATATAAATAAATATGCATTAATATTTATGGTATAATAAATCAAATGTTTTGGTTATGGGAATATCCGATTTAAGAAGATTTACTTTTGACTACTCAATCTGAAACTTATTTAAATGAAGTATATTTGATTGCAGCACTTTGTTAGCATCTTATACAGAACACATTGGATAAAAACTGAAATAAGATGGAAATAAAATGCCAGAAAGATGCTTTAGTTAAGAATATGTTGTTTACAGTCAGTATAGAGATCACATCTATAATATAAACCCCAACTGTTTATATGGTGCTAAAGGAAAATGCCACCAACAAAGCTATACTTTTTAGAAAAAAATTTTAATTACACAAAAAAAAAAAAGATGAATAAGTCCTTTTGTCCAATTAAGTAATGAACTTCATCAGATAGATGAACAAAACAAAATCAATCTTTAAATACCTTTCCGTTTCATATGATTGGTTTACCTGACAGCACCCACTATGCCCTTTAAAACATTAAGTACCAGATACATAAAAAATGAGTAATACCATTCTATGACCCGCAATGTTTCTCTCATAAACCCATTATACCCTAATTGAAATAATAGATCACAAATGAATAGTTAACTGTAAATATCAATTTAAAATCCTATCTAAAATCCATACATCACAAATCTAAAAGATGTATGGCATAAAAATAAATATCTATATGTATAAAGTATTAAAAATTATATATGTGTATAAGGTATTAAAAATTATATAATATAAATATATATATATATATATATATATATATATATATATATATATATACAGTAAATACTATACAAACCTCTAAAATATATACTTCAAAAATATTATATGACTAATATGAATAAATATAAAGTAAATTTAAGCATAAAACTAAAAGTACTATAACCCCCAACTAATGTACCCTGTCCCACCCATGCTTTCTATTTCAGTAGGCATGAAATAGAACAGACTCTAATATGCCAGATCTAAAGTGCCATCCTTCAACATTAAAGTTGCAGTCACATTATGCGCTGCGGTTGGTTCTTGCCCTCTAATTAGTTAAGGAATTGGAATTGTAAAAAGTATGACCCAATCATGCTAGTGACTGTCTAATGAACTGCGGTTGCAAAGACATCAGAATTGGGTACTTTATTAATATTGATTATTTTATTACATCAAGTACATGCTATAAATTGCAAGCTTAGCATTTTCAGACAACCATTCTGAAATCATAGAATCATTGTAAGATAATTACATAGATCAATATAGTAGGAAAAC
Source organism: Protopterus annectens (assembly GCF_019279795.1). NCBI lineage: Eukaryota > Metazoa > Chordata > Ceratodontiformes > Protopteridae > Protopterus > Protopterus annectens. The sequence continues at coordinate 1,799,885,891 of NC_056741.1, read as the reverse complement.
AATATTATTTGTATCTGTTATGTCTCAGTAGTCAGTATGCCATATTTATTAAATAGCTCAGCTATATTACTTTTAACTTTTTTGGATCTGTGCATTGATATAACAGGGGTATCTGGTATTACCTGAAGTGAGATGATGGATTGTTTAAAATCTAAAATTTGATCTAGTTCTAAACATCTTTCTAAGATTTTTAACCCAGAGACCTTATTTTTCCACATATTGATGAATTTATCATAAATAAGAACTGCGGTGGTGGTGCTGCGGTAGCATTGTTGCCTCACAGTTAGATGTTGCACGTTCGATTCTCAGTTAGAGCGTCTTCTGTGTGTCGACATGTGTGAATGGGCATTCCTTCATTGAAGTTTGTGTGTTAGGCCCGGCAAGCCAGTACGTAAAAATCTACTGCCAATCATTAGCAGACCGGAGTTCCGCTGTGGCGACCCCTAACCGGGAAAAGCCAAAAGAATGATTGATTGATTGATCATAAATGATAATTAACAGTATATTTAGGCACTTGGTTTACAGTTCAGGAGAAGATATATGCTCTTTTACATTGCTTTGGCATCTAATTGTGGATGATATAATTTCACCATACACACATCCCATATTTGATGAAAGGAGGTTGGTTGGCTTTCATTATGTGTCCAGTATTACTTAATTTTCAACCATATTCCACAAAATTATTTTGAAACTAATGCACTGATATCTTACTTTTAGTACTTCCATTTTTTAAAGAATACAAGTTAAAGGTGATCTAAGTATGACAAATAATTCCATTCAATTTTTGGGTTCATATTTAAATAACTGTTTATAAGTAAAATAAAACAATATTAAGTATAAACTTTAAATCTTTGTGAAACATGAGTATATTCCTTAAATAATTAATTCATAGTTTTGCATATAACATGTGAATTATACACACACACACACACACACACTCGCGCGCGCGCATGTGTGTGTGTGTGTGTGTGTGTGTATGTGTGTGTGTGTGTGTGTGTATATCTATCATGTAGAAGTTTTCAGTAAGTTATGATAAGTAACAGATTCGGAAGGAAGGGAAATAACTGAAGTAACAAGACAGTATTCTAGTCACCACTAACAGCAATGGATTTATTTTTCAGTTTATGCTAAATAGCCCTCAACTAATTTGTAAGTAAATTAGTCATTTACAATGTATAGCTTTTAATCTGTTTCTAATCCTTACTCAGCAAACTGTCTGCATGTTCACCTCCCTTTGTCTCTTCCCAAGGTAACAGGAAAAAAGTGAGCTGCTAACAAGAAGAAATAGGTTGGAAAGAGAACAGCAAAATTCTGCCTGTTATATGTTTTAAAATGGGTGCAGTTTCATTAATGGGTGGTTAAAACCTAGTATCATGAATGCATTATGTCAGCATTGCACCTTGTCTGAAATATGTGACTGTGTAAACAATAATAAAGTGTGATTATTTTCTTGAGTCTAAAACACTAAAAGTTTGTTACTGTGGTATAATTGTTCTTCTTGCAAAGCTAGTCCAACATAAGTGATAAGCTTTTGTTTTATGCCCTTCTCTGGCTTATCAGTTTGCTGGAACCTATTTTCACCATTGCCTCACAGTTTACTCAGCTATACCTTGAGCCTCAGCTCACTCAGCAGTGATCCCAGAATTGCATAACATCGTTTTATGTTTAAATGTTAAGCAGATATAAATATATGTTACCATCAGCTGTGGTGTAACCCAGCTTTATTTTCACAGTTCCATGTCCTCTTTGTCAGATATGAGTTAACACATATAGTTTTACACGCAACTATAAATGTACTGCTGAAGGTCTTATTCTAATTGCAGGGAATGCAGCTGACATCAGAAGAATTCAACGCAATATTTGCATTTTATGACAAGGTAAGAAATGCGAGACCTGTGTAATAAGAAGTTAGTACATACTATTTCATATGTTACGCCATTTATAGTGGAACCACTTTTAAAGGAATGAAATAACCAAGGATCTCTGTGTGTCTTTATGTTTAGTTTCCACACTGGTTTAATATTTCATATAAGTTAATTAGAAAACATGTATTTTACATTTATCCATGGTCATGACTTTTCATTCATTTAATTAATTTCTGTAGATTTCTTACGCCTCATGCTGGACAATAAAGTGATTTTTTTTTCTGCCACGTAGAATACATTACAAAAATAGCTTACCAAGAACTAAGATGTTCTTCGTGTTTCACTTTTGCAGTCCTCACATATGGGTTATGCTGCTCCCAGTAGCTCTCAGTCGGCCCGAATACCAGAGTCCTGCCACCAGTTGTAAAACTGATGTCAGTACGTCAGGTATAAAAGGAGGCAGCCGACACCATTTCCTCAGTTTTTCTTGCTGTCGAGCCTGAAGCAGATGCAATTCGCATTAGTGCCGGTCGGCTGTTTACCTTCGTTTCGCTTTCTGACTACCAAGTTGAAGACGCCTTCAGATAAGTACCTCTTTGGGGATCCTCTTTTTTTGCTTTAACGAATGTCAGATAAAGTTAATAAATGTCTTGCCTGTGGAAAACAGATTCCGCACCGTGATTTCCATTCCTATTGTAGAACTTGTTTGGGCCTTGAGCATGACATCCCTAACTGCGATCTCTGTGCTTTCTTTAACCTGCGTACCATATGCCGTAGAGCTAAGATTTTGTATAAACATTTCGGAGTCTGGCCTAAGTTCATCGGTATGGCATCTTCTGGTCTCCCGACTTCAGATATACCTAGGACGTGCAAAGACAAGGACCACAACAGGCCTAGGGTTAAATCTACTGATGATGCACCGGTGAAATTGATCGTCAGCACAGCGGTAGACAGGCGCTTTCGCAGCCCCTGCACTCTGCAGATTTTCAGCCACAAGCCTCTGCCAAGACCTTTACGGAGTCCTCCATGCCACAGGCTGCTATTTCATCTTCAGACCCTCTGCCTGTCGCCACCTCAGATGGGTCCAGAGCCACTTTGCAGGCACTGGCTTCTGACGCCTCTTCTTTTCAACATGAGACCAGAACCAGACCGACTACCTTAATTCAGACTTCTGCAGTTGCTAAGCCTCCCGTGTCCCTCCGGATTGCTAGTAAACCTTCCAGCCCGGATTGCTAGTAAACCTTCCAGCCGCAAACCTTCTCACAAGCAGGCGTCAGCTTCCCCTCCTGTACCTCAGTCCCAGTTGGCAAAGATGGCTGGTGATCTTCTTTCCCTGATTAGGGGCTCTCACCCCCCCCCCTTCAAAGAGGGCTAGGGAATTATCTCCTGATGTTTTGTCTGTCTCAGATTCTGAGATTTCCGGTATGTCTGCTGGTGAAGAAGGAAATTCTCAACTATTTTCTGGCTTTGAGGATTCTGATGCTGAGGGCTCTATCCCTTCTGCCTCCTCTTCAGAGGATTTTTCCTTTGGGGATACTTTGAATACTCTTAGGGAGCATTTTAAATTGGAATGTCAGGATTTCCACAGTCTAAGAAAAGAATCAGGGAATTTTTAGATTTGCCATAGCATAAGCCTCTGGCTATACCTCCAGTTTTGGAAGTTGAGGATGATGTTTTCATGGAAAATTCTTTAACTCCTAATTTTGTTCCTCCTGCCCTCAGAAAACCAGATAGGTTTTACAGGTTTCCTGAATCTCATCAATTCCTTTTTAAAAACCATACTGCTGATACAGAAATTATTTCTTAAGGCCCCAAGGGTGTTAAGGCTACTATTGCTAAAAACCCTGTGCCTTCTGATGAGGAATCTAGGGCCTTGGACAAGTGGGGTAAAAAAGTCTATACTTCTGTAACTCTTGCCATTAGAGCCGTGAATTGTCTTTTTCACATGCTTAAGTATCAGCAGCATACTTTGGAGGCTATTAAGGCTAAACTTGGAAATATTCCTTCTATGATGGAGAACAAAGATTTGCAAGACTTACTAAATTCTGCCACTTTAGTTAATAAACATTCACTTCATTGTGGTTTTGAAACTTTGGAGGCTTCCTGCAGAGCAGCAGCCACTGGTTCCATAATTAGAAAGCATGCTTGGATCAGGGAGCAGCCTATTTCTGAACCAGTTAAATCTAAATTGCTGGATGTTCCTTTGCACAAGGACAATCTTTTTGGTAATAAGGCTGAGGAGGTACTAAAGAAGTTGGAGGATAAGACAAAATCTATGCAAGCTGTAAAAGACTTCCTTCAGGTTCAGCATTGTCCTTCCAAGAATTGGTCTTTCCCTGATCCTGACAAGCAGGGTCGCTCTAGGCCTATGGGTTTCAGATCTTCCAGAGAGCAGGCTTCTGCCCCTCAAAGGGCTAAACAATGGCATCCTTCTTTTGTTAAATCGGGGAGTTCTAAGCCAGCTTCCCAAAGCAAACATTCTCAATGACTCCAGCCTTCTTGTGCCTACCTCTGCGGACCCTGGGTTTCCTTTGGGGGGAAGGTTAGCCAGGTTCGCAGAGGTATGGTCTACCATCACAGACGACAAATGAGTGCTCAATATAGTAAACCAAGGTTACAAGTTTTACTTTCACACCTTCTCTGTTTTACAAGGATACCCAGACATAGCTAGAACACTCAGGGCAGAGGTAGAAACTCATATTTTTTCTCTACTGACTATGGGGGCTATAGAGTCAGTTCCTGCAAAACAGGCAGGCCTAGGTTTTTATTCAAGGCATTTTCTGGTACCCAAGAAAGGGGGCACATGGCACCCTATTCTGGATCTGTCCATTCTAAACACTTTTCTGGTGATTCCCAAATTCAAGATGTTCACCCTTCAACAATTACTACCAATGCTGGACAAGGATTCATGGCTGGTAACTTTGGCTCTCAAGGAGGCTTATCTGCACATCCCAATAAGGGAAGGTTGCAGGCATTTCCTTTGTTTCAGGGCTGGGAAGCAACACTTTCAGTTCTCTGCATTGCCCTTTGGCTTATCTATTGCTCCCAGAGTTTTTACGAAGTGCCAGGCTCCAGCCATTGCTTTTTGCAGGCAGAGAAGCATTCAAATTTATCCTTACCTGGACGACTGTCTCATTCAAGCAAACTCCCCAAAACAACTAGAAAAGGATTTGGATTTTGTGAAGAAAACTCTCACCTCTTTGGGTTACACTCTCAATGAAAAGAAGTCAAAGTTGGTTCCTTCAAGGGGGATTGTTTTCCTGGGAGCGAGTCTGAATACAGCCACCCAGATGGTATTCCTCCCTCAACAGAAGCAAGAAGATCTTTCTGCTTACTTCATGAACATGGCAAGCATGACCCAACTCTCTGCAAGGCAATTCCTGCAAGCACTTGGGTTCATGGCTTCATGTATTTTGATGATCCCATATGCAAGGTTGCATATGAGAAAACTTCAATGGTACCTCAAGAATCTTTGGTACCAACACACACAGGACTTAGACTTGATTCTTCCCCTGATTCCCTGTCTACAAATGGAGTTCCCCTGATGGGCGACAACCTGTTCTCAGGAGAAGGGTCTGCCTTTCCACCCCCCACCTGCTAGCCAGACTCTCACCACAGATGCCTCAGATGTTGCATGGGGGGCTCATCTGGAGGGCTGGGGCATACAGGGGACTTGGAGCACCCAGCAGATTCATCTGCACATAAACTTAAAAGAATTGATGGCAGTGCAGCAGGCCTTGCTGACTTTCAAGGACCTACTCTACCCTGGGACTCTGCTGATCAGGACAGACAATACCACAGTCATGTGGTGCATCAACAAACAAGGGGGGACTCACTCTTACCCCTTGTGCAGACAAAGCATGAGACTATGGTCCATAGCAGCATCCATGGGCTTGCATTTAATAGCCCAGTATCTTCCAGGGAGGCTGAACTCCTTGGCGGATCATTTGAGCAGACATGTTCTGGATCTTCATGAGTGGCAACTGAACAGGGGCATTTTCCATCGCATCACTCATCCTTGGGGCACCCCACAAGTGGATCTTTTCTCCTCTCACACCAATCATCTCTTTCCATCCTTCTGCACCAGAGAGTTTCACAACAAAGCTTGGTGGGTGAATGCGTTGTCCTTCCCATGGACACATCTCTCAGTTTATGCATTCCCTCCTCTGCCTCTTCTTCCCAGAGTGCTAATAAAGATAAGGGATGAAAAACCAAAGGCTATTCTGATAGCTCCAGATTGGCCCAGGCAGCACTGGTATCCCCTCCTTTTCAGCCTTTCCCAGGCTCAGCCTTGGCATCTTCCCCTGGTATCAGATGTGTTGGTTCAGGGAGGGGGGAAGTTCCTTCATCCTCATCTTCAAACTCTGCATTTAACTGCCTGGCTAATACTTTAAATCTTTCCCAACAGGTGGCTGAAGTTCTTCATGAGGCCAGGAGGCCTAGCACAAGAAAATCCTATGCAGATAAATGGAAGAGATTTTGCTCTTTGATGCAGACTAAAGGAGAAGCCTCTTCTCATCCTTCTTTCACTCATTCTTGACTAGCTAGCAGGATTGCTTAATGGTGGACTTTCCTTTTCTTCAATCAAAATTCACGCTTCAGCAATTTCAGCTCATTGTTCTTTTGAGCAACCCATTTTTTCCCACCCCTTGATGAAGCAGTTCCTGAGGGGAGCTAGTAATCTTAGACCTCCCAGAAGAGCTCCTACTCCTGCTTGGGATCTTCGTTTTGTCCTGGAAAAACGTACTCTGCCTCCCTTTGAACCAGCTGCCTCTGCAGATTTGAAGTTTCTATCCTGGAAGACTGCTTTCCTTTTAGCTATTACTTCAGCTAGAAGGGTATCTGAGCTGCAAGCCTTAATGGCAATAGAACCTTTCATTATTTTTCAATCAGATCGGGTTTCTCTGAGAACCAATCCCTCCTTTATGCCTAAGGTGCTTTTGAGTTTAACCCTTAACCAGTCTATTCACCTGCCTACATTTTTCAATAATCCCCAAAATAAATGGGAAAGGATTCTACACTCTCTTGATGTGCATAGACATCTGAGATTTTACTTCGAAAGGACTAAATCCTTTTGAAATTCTGAACAGTTATTGGTTAGTTTTGCTCCTGGGGCTCAGGGTAAAGCTATTTCAAAACAAGCCATTTGTTACCTGCATCATGGGAAGGTTCCCCCTCAGGGTATTAGTACCCATTCTACTAGAGCAGCCTCTATCTCTGCAGCCTTTCTGAGAGGTGTGCCTACTAAGGACATTGTAGAAGCAGCTACTTGGTCTTCTGTCCATACTTTCACAAAGCATTACAATCTACGTTTGTTTTCTAAATCTAGGGCTGGTTTTGCCTCTGCCATTTTGCAGGGCCTCCTTACCAACCCTTAATCTGTGATCCTTCCTCCCCCCTTTGTCTTCTTATTGGGCTTTGGGAATTAACCCATATGTGAGGACTGCAACAGTGAAACACGAAGAACATAGTACAGTTGTGTACACTTACCATAAATGTAGATGTTCAAGTGTATTCACTGTTGCAGTCCTGGTTTCCCACCCTCCTTTCCCCCTTCTTTTCCTAAGGCACAGACTATAGATTTCTATTTTTTGTATGACGTGTCCAGGGTGCTACCATTCCTGGGTTAGCCTTCTTTTGGGGGAATCCGGACAGTTAAGGCAAGAAAAACTGAGGAAATGGTGTCGGCTGCCTCCTTTTTTACCTGACGTACTGACATCAGTTTTACAACTGGCGGCAGCCAATGTTATATACCCAGGGGTGGCTCGTGCTATTGGACTGCAGCCACCCAGCAATAAAACAAAACCGCAAGTACCAGAACATCGCACATGTGCACTCACGGCATTTCCCAATATTTGGACTGCTGGTGAACCAGTCTGGAGCATGCGCACAGAATCCAGACTGTCTCCACCAGCAGTCCAGATTACAAAGGCAACATGCAAGTCCAAATTTTCCCAGCAGTCTATGCAGTTAGAACTGCATAGACTGGAAGGGGATTGGACTGCAACATCTGCAGGCAGGATGAAGCTGGTGCTCTCGCGGGAAAAGTAGGATGATGAGGCTGAAGCTCTCGCAGGAAGGATAGGAAGACAAGGCTGGTGCTCTCATGGTCAAGTGAAACTCCTAGTAGGATTTGGAGACTTGTTTGGCTCAGGTAGTGTGTGTGTGTGTCTAATGCCCCAGTTGCTATATGGTGGTTTGTAGAGAATAAGGCTTGAACCCTGTATTTTGGTCCCTAGTGGGAAGATCCTGAATTCCCTACCCACCACCATTTTTAAAGAATTTGCAGATTTTTGCCTCATATTTATTCTTTTTTGTTCCTCATAAAATCTGTGGTTTCTGTATTTTTGTTTCTACCACAGCCAGTAGTGCAGTGGTGCAGTGGTAGCATTGTTGCCTGACAGCTACAGGTTGTCTGGTTTGATTCTTGGCTGGGGTGCCTTCTATGTGGAGGCTGCATGTCCTCCCTGTGTTTATGTGGGTTTGCTCTGGTGTTCTCAATGGATATTTAAAATTTGTCTCTTTTTTGGACTGTATTCCCCCATTATTGGCTTTGTGCAGGTTTTTGGTGCCGAGGTTGAGAGCTAGGGTGATAACTGAAATCACTGAATATGTTTGGGGGCTGTATTCCCCCATTATTGGCTTTGTTCAGGTGTTTTGTGCTAAGATGTTGACAGCTATGGTGAGAACTGAATTCACTAAATGGTAGCCATTTCAGTTTCAGTCTTCCTTTCTTTCATAAAGCAGATGAGTTACCATAGTGGTATGCTGCTCTAATTGTTTTGCACAGGGTCCTGGGTTCAATACTTGACAGTGAAATGTATGGTGGTAACACAGCATTTTATTCTAACAACTTTCCAACATTATACAAGCAATGTTTGAAATGAGTCCCTGTTTTTGGTGTGTCCTCCCCCAAATTTTGGCTTTTTCCAGATTTCTTGTACTGCAAAGTTCAGAGATACAGCTGAGTGTCAAATGGATTTTACAAGAAGCTGAGAGCTGCAGGGGAACAAAAGTTTAGTGCTGCTTATGCTGAGTCTGCTTGCATTGTTAATAACACAATAGGTAGTATACTTGCTTTTGATGAAGAAGGCTGTGGGTTCTCCTACCACAGTAGATAGATGCATTGCTGATACTGTACTGTATTGTAAAGGGGGTGGATGCTGTAGTCCTTTATGGTGAAGATACCTAGCTGTGTGTTTCTGAACAGTGTGCTGTGTGTCTCTCTGCAGTTATTTTGCTATAAGAGGGGGTGATGTTATCACTTCTTTGTTATCTGATATTTAATAGCCTAGAGGGATTCCTCTGTACTTTAAGTGCTAGCCACAAAGTTTGAGAAACCATTTTATGCTCAACTCCTGAGAGACTTGTTTGGCTACAAACATCTGCATTACAAGCTGGTTCTTCTATTAAGTACATTGCAGTTTTAAAAGTACTGTATTTTCATTTTTTCTGTTTCCTAGTTGTGAGTTTCTGTGTTATGGCTCTGGAATTGTCTGCCCCTCCTGTAAGTCTGCATTAGAACACCCCTCCTGGGTCCATCTCATTTGCTCACTTAACTGAGCACAGTTAGATCATATTCTGAGTCTAGTGTTCACTCTACTTAATACAGAGAGAAGATTTGAGAAGGTCATCCCACTTAGGTTCTTCCTTCTTCTCTTCTTGCACTTAAAAAAATGTTTTGCACTTTAGTCATTTGCTTTTACTGTATTTGTTTTGCCTCCTACTTTATTTTGCTTTTCTTAAAAGTATTCAGTTTTATTTATTCTGCTGCATTTATTATTGCTTGGTCATAGCCTGATTAAATTGTAACTGTTATTCTAAGTCTTTTGGTTTAAGCACTTGGGCTTCATACAGGCTGTTTTACATTAGGAAGGTTTGTGGTCTGCACGGTTGTGGCAGGACAGGTAGCTTACATCCTTCTAAGCTGGGAATTGCTGATTGAAGACCCAGTGTCTGCTATTCTAAAAGTGTATTAGTTCTTATTCTACATTAAGAAGGTTTGTGGTCTGCACTCTTGTGAGAGGAGAGACTGGATTCTGCCCTTCTGAGATGGGAATTTCTGGTCACAGGCTTATTGTGACTGTTTATTTGAACTGTTTCTTTCTGACATTGGTGTGCCTTGTTGCTGTAGCATAGACCACATCCATGCCTGCTGAATCTAGCTTTGTTTTTATAACTTGAACACTGATCCAGGCCATCTTTTTTTTGGAGACATTTCCCCTGCACCCTAGTAAGCAGGGGTGTACAGTTAGAACTTGTCTGATTGAAGACTGCTGGAACAGGGCTCAGTTTTGAGCTTTTTCTGGTTAATTGGGTAACTTGTTTAAATCAGTTTGTTCATGTTCTATTGTTTTATATATATATATATATATATATATATATATATATATATATATATATATATATATATATATATATAAATTGCACTTTATTCATCTGCTTTTACTGTATTAATGTTTCTTCCTACTTTATTACTGGAGGAATTGACTACAACAATAAGTATCCTTTTCTGTGCTTTTAAACTGTTTTTTGAGTGCATCTGCTTTATTTTCTGAAAAAAAAACAATATATATATATATATATATATATATATATATATATATATGCACTTGTTTCCCACCTTTCTAAGCTAGTATAGTCCAGTTTTCAGGTTAGTGCTGAATTTAGGGCTGTGTTACAAATCTCTGTGTTTGCCCATACCTTACTTGGATAGAAGGAAGTTTCTCTGTTCACCTGTGAGAGAGGGGAGCTTTGAGCAGCCTATGTGTCCCTAGGAGGAGTGGTTTTAACCCAGAAATTAGTAGTTTACTGGCCATTTTGGGCTAATTTCTCTGTCTTTCATTTCCCCTGCTATAAATACCGTATTTGCCTGGTTTTGCTCGCTGAGCAGCGCCGGTTAACTAGGGTAAAACTATTCCCGGCTCCACAAAGTCTCCTTTTTAATTTTTTCCCTTGGAACTAAACAAACTTTCAACTTAAGCACTCAAGCCATTCATTTCTCCACCTGGCACTTGCTCAAAACATATACCAAGCACTTATAAACCCTAGCACTAGACCCTCCTGTACTGTACAGAAGGACAAGGCTCTCTATTCAACCTTACCAGCCATCCAGTAAAACAGTTCATTGTACCTATCCAGGCATGTCCAAAGGGCAGTTTCAGGTGTACTCTCCAGTCCAACTGGTGAATCTGGGCATTTTGAGGCAATGTTACAACTGCCTCATGTACACAGACAACCCCCTCCTCCTGCCACCAAACACTAATACATGCAAGAGATGCAGTTATACAGCCAAACTAGAGGCTAAGCTCTCTCAACCCAAGACTGGATCAGACAGGCAAGAGGAGAAGGGAAATACTTGCATCACACCACCAGTCTTACATAGACCCATTAAACCAGCACCGGCAAAAAACAGACATAAATACATGAAAACATACTCAGAGGCTCTAAATAAAAATCTGCAAAACCAACAGAGACCTCCAAAGCAAACATCCAAGCAACCTCCACCCCCCCAACACAAACAATGAAACACATACTTCACAAAACCAGTGTGCCATGCAATCACAGCCCTTAAGGCAAAATAACATACCCAACATACTAGTAATAGGTGACTCTATAGTCAGGCACACTAATGTCCCTTCACTAGGCTGAATAAGGAGAAGGTTACTGTTAGCTGCCTGACAGGTGTCAGGATCCACCACATAACATAAGCACTCAGGTCACATCGGAACAAGTACAAATATGACTCTGTCATTGTCCATGTTGGTGTGAATTACCTGAGCCATACCTCCCTGGACTACATGAAAAGAGACATGGAAGAGCTCTCTGATCACGTAGCCCAAGCCGGTATGAACCTGACCCTGAGTAGCATCCTGCCCTCACCAAGAATGATACCATGGTATAAAGAAAAAATTCTTGATTTCAACAATTGGCTAAGTTTCTGGTGTCATTCAAAGGGGATCCAGTGTTTGTCCGCCTGGGATGATATGCTCGACAAGCAACGCTGCTTCGCTAGAGACAGCTTGCACCTGTCACCCTTAGGCTTTCGAATACTGGCCAAGGCTCTTGCCATCCCCATAGTGCCTTTTTTAGGCAAGGCTCAAAAGACAAACCCACCGCCGTAAATAGCACAAGTAACAAAAAACTGAGGGTAATGCTACTCAATGCCAGAAGTCTAAACCTCCAAATGCATGCACTCGATGCACTCCTCAGTATGGAGAAAATTAATATATGTGCAGTAACAGAAACCTGGTTTAAGGCTCCAGAGAGCACTCCGGCACTACCAGGCTACAACTCATACCAGACATTTCGGCCACAGAACCCAAACCAAAATACAAAAGGCAGGGGCGTATCCATATTCATCAAGGTTACCCACACCTCCAGGTTAGTGGCACAGCATGATGCTTCAGAGATCATCCACATGCAACTAACAATGTGCAAAACTGCAATTCAAATTGTAGCTTGCTACAGATCACTCACCATGTCCCAGGATCCCCATTCCATGTTTCTGAAAACACTGGGAAACATAAAGGTCCTACCAAAAACCCTAATATTGGGTGATTTCAATTACCCAAACATTAACTGGGAGAACTACTCAAGAACTAACTCCCTTTCCGAACTTTTCCTAGAATTTATAAACTCAAGCGCCCTGGTTTAACTGGTCAACACTCCCACCAGAGATGACAACATATTGGACCTGGTCATCACCAACATGGGCGACTGGTGTTCCACACCAGAGGTCAGCCTCTTGCTGGTTAGATCTGACCATAAACAAATCACTTTGGATATCCATATTCCGGCATCACCCCCGGACAAGAAAACCACCATGAAAAACTTTTCAAAAGCAAACTTCACATTACTTAAGACCGAGGTGGAAAGTTTCAAAGCCCCATGCTGAAGGATTACACTGTCCAAGCTGCAAAATCCTTTACTAATGCATTCTACGGGCAGCTACAAGAATGCATGGATCATGCCATCCCAAGCAAAAAAAGACTCACTCCTCCAAGAAAAGGAAACCAGTTTGGTGGACTCCTGCCATAAACAAGTTATACAATAGAAGGATTTAACTAGTACAGAAAAGAGTAAAATCCCAAGAAGGGAAGACATCCTTGATCAGTATCAGCAAGAAACTACACTCCCTCATGAAATCATCCAAGGCGAGCTTTGAAAGAAAAATTGTCAAGGACTCCAAAGATAACCACAAGGCATTCTTTAGCTATGTCAAGAATCTAAGTGGCAATGCTCAGATCTGCTCAGAGTTAGTGCAGAATGGCACAAAATACACTGAACCGACCGATATCACCAACATCCTGGCAGACAGGTTCAGCGCAAACTTCACCCCCCTCTCACCCCCAAAATGGCCCAGGACCATACCAGAAGAATGTAGAGTCCCTGAAATCGCAGACACTCAGGTTAAAACAGCCCTCTCCAAAGCCAAAAACACAGCATCAATGGGACTGAACTATGTCCCAGGCTGTGTCCTACACAAGCTCAAAGACGAACTAACCCCTCACCTAAACACACTGTTCAAACTCAGCTTCTCCACATGCTACATACCCATAGACTGGTGCACAGCAATGGTTATTCAACTCCACAAAGGTGGAGCCACAACAGACCCCGGGAACAATCGCCCTATAAGCCTGATTAGCTTTTTCTGCAAGGCTACAAAGCACATCATCATGGAACTCATTAACAGAGACATTGGGAACCTCCAAACACTGGACTCTACCCAGTTTGGCTTTGTTAAGGGCAGATCATGCTTCCTAAACCTGGTGGATTTCTTTGCGACAGTTACCAAGGCTATAGACGAGGGAAAGGTGGTACACACAGCCTACCTAGACCTTGCTAAGGCCTTCAACACCATTCCCCCCATTCTGTATATTATTCGCTCACCAGCCTGAACATAAACCCTTACATCACAAGATGGGTTGCCAACTGGCTCATGGACAGAACCCACAAGGTGAGAGTTGTGGGAGCTTGGTCCGACTCTAAACCAGTTACAAGTGGTGTTCCCCAGGGCTCAGTCCTGTTCAGCACGTACTTCTGAGAGGTACAGGCAAGCACAGGAGGACTATGGCCGACCAAGTTCACAGACAACTGCAAACTAGGGGCTATAATTGACTCTCCGGCTGACACAGACATCCTCCAAAAGGGTCTCAATGAGATGGATACCTGGTGTCAAAATCATGGCCTCAAGCTAAATGCCAAAAAGTGCATAGTTATCCCCTTTGGAAAAAACAAAGTACCCACAAACTACCACATAGGTGGTAGTCCCCTAAATACGGAAGACGTAATAAGGGATCTGGGGACCCAAGTAGATAGTAATCTCATCTTTGATAATCACATTGCCAAAGTGGTTAGAAAACCCTTCTACATGGCCCACCTAATCACAAAAGGGTTCACATCCAGCTCAAAAGAGGTCATTGTGCCCCTCTACTCATCATTCATCAGACCCATCATAGAGTACAATGCCCCATTTGGGATGTACCTTACAAGACACCTGCAACAGCTGGAAAGACCACAGAAGTACCTCACCAAGAGGATCACTGGCCTCAAACAGATGCCCTATGCAGCTTGACTGAAGAAACTCCAGTTGTACTTGGTTGCATACCGCCTACTCAGAGGTGATCTCTGCCTGACATACAAGGCCATGTCCAACCCAGAATTGATGGACATGCTCCACCTAAAGAAAACCTTATCCCCTCGAGCCACACGTTCTAGGGATCTAAACCTCACGCAACAATAAATAGGATGTGCTGGAGGGATAGATTCCTGTCCCAGAGACTTCCCATACTTTGGAACAAGATTGAAATCTATATTAGGCAGAGCTCCTTGTTAACACTCTTCAAAAGAAACCTTGACGAGTGGGTGGGAAACAGAAAGTTTACCTCTGGGATCACTTCAGTGGTTCTGCTGGACAGAGGCACAGGGAACTAATCTAAGGGGGTGGCGAAAGCCAACACATTCTGGCTAAGCTTATAAATGCCTTCGGGCAAATAGCTTAGTACCCACCTATGAATCTATGAACTATGAACCTGTTATCAGTTTGCCATGCATTCCCTATTGCAATATTACTAGCCTATCATTTTTTTTAATGCAACTTAGGCAATTTATTCCTCAAGGGCAACAGGCACTTTATTTGTAGATGAAACAATGAAATATAAAGTTGTTTGCTAGCAGCAACCTCTTCATTAGTTACATATTTCTTTAATGTGGAATTATTTAGATGACTTTTACTTCTTCAGAGATTATGCATATTTGTTTACTGATACTGGTGGACTGTAGAAGTTTGAGTAGACTTTTATGATAGAAATGCTCTGAATTTGGCAGTTTTGTAGTTATTGGTGCATGCATTTTGTTTCATTGTTTACTGGAAAAATTTTCTGAATTGGGTAATTTTGTCATTATTGGTGCATGCATTTTGTTTCATTGTTTACTGTAAAAATGTTCAAAACAAATTTAAAATGCCCTCTAACAACTGTACTATATTGTACAAGGAATATAATTTAATACAATCAGAAAAGTGTATCAAAGACCATGTGTATGTTTTGTGTGCAAGGGGCCTATGATTTGAAAACAGCCTAAAGTTAATCTTTATCTGCCACTGGCAAAATGTATTTTCTTTGAATGTGGGTTTCAATGTTGTTTCAATTAATGTGAGTTTCAAGGGCAGAGAAATTTTAATGCTAAGTTTGTTTTCATTGTGAGACTGCATTGCTTTATTTAGCAGATGTCTTAGTGTTTGTGCTGTAAAATGCAAAATAAAACTTTCAAATGAAGTCCAAATCATCGTAGAAGTAAAGCAGTATGCACATTAGTGTTTATGGTAAATGGGGTGAAATAGCCAAGCAATGGTTCATTGGAATGGCTGAAGGGGGGAGGCTTCATTCAACCATGATTTTGTGAGGGGGAAGGACGGCAAACTCAAAGACAGCCCCAGCTCAACTATACCTCTCAACTGTTCAAATTTTCAAAGAATTAATAGATTTTTGCTTCTTATTTTTGGTTTGTTCCTCATAAAATGTGTGATTTTCTGCAAATAATTTAGGAATTAAGTCACTAAATAATGACAGACACTGAGTTTCAGACTTCATAACCTTCTGAAAAATGCATGCTAAAGCAAGACCTGTTATTCTATCAATTGTCTCAGTTAATACAACAATTTATAGTGCTGTTTATATGTTCCCCCCAGTATATTTGGCCTTGTCCAGATTTCATGCATTAAGAGGTTGAGAGGTACATGCAAATAAATTGCTTTATAGAATTAGGCATATCCAAACCTCTCAATTGTCCCCAATTATGGCTCAAAATGTTGCTCTTCCCCTAATAATCCCGCCGCAAAATGGCAATTTTGGAAGAAAACATGGAGGGCTTACAATTAAGAAATAACTGTAATAATCAGAGTTATATATTACTTTTATTTCAGAAATGCATGTAGATTCTTTTATTTTGTCAGCTGCTCAAGTTAGCAGTGCTAATATTAAAAAAGTTTCCCTTCTTTAACAGGTTCCCAGCTGTATTGTGTGGCTATTTTATATTTTTGTATCACATTTTTGGTCCATTTTTCATAAAATTGTGTTTTTTGGCAAATTAGTGTCAAATCATTAAAGACTGAAGTTAGAAAATAATGACAGACATTTGAGTTTCAGATTTCATACCTTTCAGAAAATTCATACTAATGCCAGACCTACTATTCTATTATCTTTCTCAGTTTATAAGAGCAGTATTTAAAAATTGTCCTTATTTTTGGGCCTTTGTCCCACTTCTCTGTATGGCTCTGTCCATATGTCATGTTCTGAGGTTGAGAGGTATGACAAATGTGTCAGGGTCATCACAGTCAGCCAGAGACATTTCAAATTGTGACATACTTGTTGCATCCCACTCCCCCATGAAGTGACTCTGGATGTGTCCAAGCAAGGCAAGGAGCAGTTATGCAGTGTAAATGTGCAGAGTATCCCCCCATCCAAGGTAGACACAAGTGCTACTTTTATTCTGTCCTTGATTTTGCAGAATGTTCTGGTTTCTGTCATCTTTTTTATACTGTTGATTTATGGTTATTATTACTCAGAAAGTGCCTGTTGCTCTGTGTTTAAGTAGCAATGTTTTAATGACCATCAGATTAGCTTGTCTGAGATTGTAAGATGCAAGTAAGCTTTAATAAGCATACTGTTAAAGAATTGCCAAAATTGAAAGCCTTTCTGTTTTTGCCATGCAGAGAATACTTACATAACTAGATAACATATAAGCCTTGGGTATTGAAATGCATATGACAGTATTTGTAATAAAGGACAGGATTACAGTATTTTCATTTGTTGGAGACTTGCAGTCATCTTTGAAGGCTTTACCTGTAAACCAAACAGAATGCCAATCTATCATGTGTGGTCCATTACCTGTACAGTAATCCTTTAAGCAATGTATCTTGAGCTTTTTTCTTGTTTGCTTTTCATTTTTTACTTTGATCATGTTTTCCCCATGAAACAAGTAGATAGTTGTTGTCAGGCAGCAGGTCTTTTTTGGATAAGAAACATTTTTACAAGTGGGGGTATCATAGAGATTGCTACTTTCAGCATGGTACTTTAATAAAGCTGAATATAAATTATAATTAAAACTGCAGTGCTAGGAGAAGTGGTTTGAGTTGAGTGCTGCTTGTTTTTCTTATACTTGAATTTGACTGGCATTCCAGTAATGTATTTAAAAAGTAATTTATTTTTTCATGCCTCACAACCTTTTTGTTTCCATCTAGATATTAAGTAAGGTGTCATGCAGCCAATGCATTGAAATATTTTTTTCTTCTATACTTCATTTTGTCTTAATTAAAGTTGCAGTTTTTGTGGTTTTGAGCATAGCTCCTCCCCTTTCTAGTTGGCCACACCCCTTCCCATTGACCCCACTCATTCAGCTGTCTCTTGCAGCTCCCCTTTGATTTGAAGTCACCAGCCGCCACTGCATATACCAACAACTTTGGTATTCGGGCTGACTGAGGGCTACCGGAAGCCAGATAACCCATATGTGAGGACTGCAACAGGGAATACACTCGAACATCTACATTTATGGTAAGTGTACACTACTGTACTTTTTCATTATAGGCCATCAGCAGCATTAGTTAGAGTTGTAATAGTGACTGTAGGGCTAGGAATATACTGCCACTGTAGTCTTGTGTGTAACCTTGATTTAAATGTTGGTGGGTACCTCCTTAATGAAACCCAGGCACTGATAAGTTGTGTGGTATCCTTTCAAAAGTAATACTTTCTGCAGTAAAATAATATTATCCTGGTCCCCTTCAATAAACACATCACACAGAATGACATTTGATGACCTTTATTAAACTTCCATAAACATAACTTTGTTAATCAATATTTATTGATTACAACTGAAACATAGTATAGCTGATGTTAGTCACAGCATAAACATCCATGTAATGTTAACCAGCACAGCGTGACCTCGCTCATCCTGACCCAGTAAGTAGCATCCAAACTTCCACTCGCTAACTTTACTTATGAAGCAGCATCCCATTACTCACTTCACTTACCACTTATTGAGTTAAACATCCAACCAAATAAGCAGCATCCTTACTTCCGCTCACTTATTTTACTTATCAAGCAGCATCCAACTGCTCACTTTCCTTTCCCAAGTCATTGAAATGAACATCCAACACCAGAGGGGAGAACAGAAGAGGGCAAGCCTACCCCTCTTCTCTGCCCACCACCCTGACCAGGCTGTTCCCCCTTCTTCATACCAAGCTTCCAATAAAACCTTCCAAAACAAACCTGACTGTACATTTACAGTTGAGAAATGTCATTCTGTGTACTTCCTCCTCTCTGAGCCAAACTGGATCCTTGTCATAAACCTACATAGCCCTATCATTTAAATACCAAAAGCAAACAGTCACCTAAACAGTTGCAATAAAACCGATGATCCCTATCCAACACAAAAGTAATACCCCTACCCTTGTATAACCCCTGTAAAACAAATATATCTTCACTTATCCTACCACCCCTGGTCGCTTTGCAATTATTCCACATCATTACCTGGCAAATGTACCCCCACAACACTGAGATGCAAATACCATCTGAAACAAAGCAAATCCAACTATGTGCCATCCTACTTAGCAGAAGTTTCCTTTGCTAGCCAAATGCTATAATAATGACCAAAATGAGATTGCCTGTTCTAAAAGATCAATTTAATAGTAATCCACCACTATACCCACTGTCTATAAGGCAAAACCTCTAATGACCAGAATAGTTTTTGCTGACTGGCAAACCACCCACTTTAATGACTTCAATACATCCATAAAGCCAATATCCCCCCGAACTGTAACCCAATGAACCTCCATTTCCCCAACAACCCTTGCAACACAACATAGCTTGTCATTAGCCACAGTCTGCCAATTTTCCCACTATCACTTACCACAACCCATCAAATATACAAAGCACTGTCCAAGATTTAGTAAAGTCATATAACATTAATCACCTGTGCAACTATGCTAATCTGAGCTAACTCCACCCTTGCCCGAAGTATCACTCATAAAGCATTTTTTTTCTCCATCTAGCAAATTAAACAAACCATGGTCTACATCCACTAGAAACCCCAACAAACACAATGCCTTGCTTAAAACTTTACACTCTTGCGTAAATGGAAACCTGTTCCTCACACATCCCCAGTACACACACATACCTTGCAATGCTCTGTCAAACCCTTCACCTTGCCTTAAAAGGAGGTCCAGATCACAAACATCCTTCTGATTGCCTGCCTGCTGATGCCAAATCCAATGATGAACAGTGCTAAAACTCTCAAAGTAGCACCAACCACTGAGCATCCCATCTGCATAGACTTTCCACAACAAAAGTCAAACCCAAATATCATGCCCACAAAAGCCGACCCAACATCATCATGTCGCGGCTCCACCCCACTTGTGGACAACCCCAAACTCCCTATAAACAATCCCCAAACCTGCTCTATCCTGCCCATGATATTCCTCACCCTCACTTGCCTCCACACTACTCCCAAACTGCACCAACTCTGACATGCCTTAATGAGCACCTAATAAAGTAGGATTACCTGCGACCTCATTGTGCACCACTGCAGCAACTGGCACATCCAGCCCAACAGAATCCATCACCTTTCAAATCCACTTCCTTCAGGTCACCAACTGATGCCCACTCTGTACTCACCCATCTGCAAAAGAAAAGAAAGCTGTAAATCCTCTGCACACACAGACCAAAGCTTCTTAATGATAACATTAGGTGCTGCCAAGAGCCTACCTTGTTCATCAACCGCACAGTTACACTAACCTACCTCCCTTATCCTCAACAACCTGGCACCACCGTATCCCCCACCAAATCTTTTCACAGCCAGCAAAGGAACACACAGCAGCAAAAGATGGTCTTATGCCACAAGCATCAATCACTGAACCCATGTGTTTACATGACACCTATTAACACTCAGAATCCTGAACTGAGCTACCAACTTGAGTATATTACTACTAAACATTGCAGACAGCAGATAATTTAAATATCAAATACCTGGGTCACCTCAGTCTTGGGAGCATTTCTGTAAGCAAGCCCAACAAGAATGGCCTCATGGAGTCACACTTACCCAAATGACAAGATTAACAACACTGCAGATTCATCTGTTAGAGAGTGCGACCCTGTCAGCTTCCCACGTGCTACTTTGCTCTGCCACTGCTGTAACAGCAACACGTACACCACAATGAAACTTGTGATGCTTAAAACAAGGAGTAAAATACTTCTCTAACATACCCATACCTCTCAAGTGAACCTCCTGTCTAGAAACTGTCGTCATTTGTGGTCACAAAAGTTCATATACCACAAATTTCCACCTCAAAAGTCTTTCACACATTTCATGTTAACATTCTAATGAATATCCATGATAAATATTTTATGAAAAGGCCTATGCTATAAATAACGTTTCACATTTAATTCAACCTTTGCTTTCTAGTTAAGTTGTTGGTGAACTATTTGAAAATGTTCCACCTTTACCCATTTGCTCCACTGTCTAAGTGGCAGTGTTCCTCATCTTGGAGATGGAAGGAAAGACAATAATCAGGGTAACAAGAAATTAAACCCTTCCATACTTCTGCCAGTATAGCATAATATTGCAAGGGAATGACAAATGTAAATCCATTGAATGAGATGATGAAAACAATAAGCCACCAAGGACCAGACCCTCCCCCCAAACCTATCTACCTCACCTATACCCCCATGGATCACTGTACAGATTATGGGAATCTCCCCAAATTCACATTTAACCTCTCCCAAACCGCTGCAAAAGTTGATGGAATAACAGGTGTGGATTACTAACAGCTTTGGATTACATGAAATTCCTATGGGATATGGAGCTGAACTCAACTATCTGCCAATATTCTCCAAGTTCAGTCTACATTCCAGAACCCCTGGTGTATGAAAATGGACCAAAATCAAGAGGCCCAAAAGCTGTAAATTCTCTGAGCAAAGAGCAGCTTAAATGTTTCCGTCCTTATCTACAACAATGCCAAAACAGCCGTAGGATCTTCAATGGCCATACCATGTGCTGTTAGCCCTGTCCATGCCTTCTATGAAGTCATGAAGGATAACTGAAATGCCAAGCAGGCAGCCCTCCCAGCCAGTCTCTATTTTCGATGAAACATATCCTCCAACCATTTGTTCAGCAGTCTGTCCATCTATGCCCATTCCCTTCACTGACACGTAATGAAACATGTCACCAATGCCCCTATCAGTGGATTGCCCTTGTCTGCAAAAACACTACAATGACAATGCATGACACATTGTTTGGGCAGATCACCTATGATGTGTTTGCAGCACTGAAAAAAAAAAATCACTTAAACTCCCCACCACTGCAAAAAGCTTCCCTACTGCTAGCAGTTCATGCAGACATTAGTGCTCAGACTCTGTCCCAATTTTAAAGGTACAATTGACCCTTAAAAGTGGTTCATAATTACTCAATATTCCAAGTACTGGGGCACTTGTGGGCACAGAGCTTGGGGGCAGGGCATATGACGTGCCCATGTGTAGCACCACCAGTTAGACGTCCTGCAAAATCGGGCTCCCACCCATATAAATTGCCTTCACCCTCCCCTCTCTCATTATTTATTCAGCTATATGTCCCCCCCTTCTCCCCTGATTAGCATGAACTGCTCATCCACGCTTCCAAACCATCCCCGATCCCCATAATGGTCAGCACCATAACACACATGCTCACAAATGTGGGTTAGTCGTGAGCACCTCCTCACCTTTGAAACCCAATCATTGGCAGCTCATCTGAGTGAAAGAGAAGCCACCAACCCATACCACCAGCAACACAACTCCAACTGACCCAGCAAAGACTTGTGTGCAGCCCACCCCCAGACACAGGCACTCCACCAGAAACAGCCCATCATGTGACCACAGCACAGGACCTATCTACCCCACCAAATATCAAAAGGGGGTGAGGCAAGAACACCAAGACTGAGCACAACACACACGTCTCCCACCTCAACACTGCCCCCAACGCAAAATATGGGGCAGCGAGGCAACACACATGCCAACAAAACACTATCTCCCACTCTAGAAAAACAAAGCAGAACACCAAAACCTATAGTAAATAAACAATACCATATCCACAGGACATAACTCTCAACCTCTCAGTGCAAAAATTCTGAACAAAGACGTAAATAAAAGTGTGACAAAGGCTGCAAAATCTAAACAAAGCCCAAATGGGAACAATTTTATATATTGCCTTTACAAACTTAGAAAGTTTATAGCATAGCAGGTTTTGCATTAACATGAATTTTCTGCAGGGTATGAAGTCTGAACTTTGAATGTCTGTCATTATTTTCTAACTTCAGTCTACAATGGTTTGCCATGAATTTGCCAGAAACCCACAATTTATGAAAAGCAGACCAAAAAAATATGAGGCAAAAATCTGGACATTCTGCAAAAATCTGTACAGTTGATAGGTATGGTCATTACACTCCGATTTCAAACCCAAATGATTTGCTAACTAGTTCCAGCAAGCCACATATCTCTCAACACTTCAGTTTAAGAAATCTGGATAAAACTTGAAACAGGGGGACCAAAAGCCAGACTAGGGAGATATCTCAAACATTGCTCCCATAACTTAGAAATCTGCCAAAAGGAACCAGAGTTGAAACATGTATCCTCCAACTACCTGAAGACTGAAACTCAAATGCATGCATGACCTGACCTCAACCTCGGTCATCTGAACAGAAACTATCCTGCATGCCCTCTTCCCCCTGCATTCCAATTGATGTCAATAGTGACTGTGAACTTAATTTAGTTGCCAGACAACCATTGGTTTTAATCAGGGCTGATGAAACCCGAAGACTGAAACTCAAATGCATGACCTGACCTAGATCGGAGCTGACGAAACACATGAGGCAAACTCTGGACTGTAACAAAAAAAAAATAAAAACTCTGGTAGGTGAGAGTTACTCATACCCACTGACACCCCCACCAAAGTACTCATTCAGCCTTTATTCCACGTGATCTACACGTATTACGGATGAAGGGGTTCAATAAAAGAGATTCAGAACAGGTCATTTCTCCAAAAATGTACCTCAAGCTTTTGATGACATTTTATGAAAGAACTTAACCAAGAAAATGTTCCTTTTTACATAATCCGGAACATAGCATCCTCTCTTGCTCACTCCTTTAACCTCTATGTCAGTCCAAATGGCTCAGGAAAGTAGGATGGTAACAAAAGGGGGGAGAGGTAAAGCCCTAACCCAAAACAGTCCTAGCCTTCTAATTAAGGGTGAGTGTGGGGAGGGGGTTGATGATCTTTTGGCTCAGATGAAACTGAGCAAAACACTGGCTGTATCTGTACAGCAATAGATGCAATCGCCGAAAGTAAGTCAAGTAAGTATTTTATGGCTTAATGGAAAAATCTCCATGTAAACTGTTTACTTATCCTTCATACCATGCATGCACAGCGGGTACCTATTAACTCTCAGCCCACAAAAAGCAACTTGTGGCTTAGCTGAAACCACACAGCACAGGAAATGCTTCAAAATCCTACCACCACTAATGACTCTTTTGCCATTAAAGGGGGTTAGAAAACTAGGATCATGCTGCATACTAGAGGAGTAAAGCCCAACCATGCCTCTACCATCCAGATAACTGACAAATCTCTTCAGAGTGTTTTTTTAATAGTCTGTATTATTATATATTATTGTTTTATATTTTTACTACAGAGCTCCCATCCCAGAATAAAACTACCAAATTATCCACTCCAGTGCCCGAAGTGCTCAACCCTCCACCCACACTTTAATCCTAACAAACTAGCAGACCAAAAGAAAGAAAACAAAAAAGCTTACCCACTTCTTCCCAGCGCATAATTATTAATCCAAGACTTACCTGATCCCTCAGTACCAACAGGTCATCTTGGACGTAAGCCTGCACTGTAGCAAGTTCACCCCAAAATGTGATTCCTTAGCCATTTACACTTGCATAAATCCTTTAAGCCCCTCCCTACCCTTACCTCATTTCCTCCCAATCATCCCTCATTCCCATTTAACCCTTACATCCTCCCTTCCCATCTTAATTCCCACTATTATATTTATCTAACCCCTTTCTGAATATGTCCCTGGACAAATTGGTTTGTTACTAAACCTCATTTATTCTTAACCTCATACTTTCGTAAATTTTTGTTTTGCAGTTGATCTAGCTTTTGGGCTAGCAGGAGCCCTTCGCTAGGACTTAAGTTACTGACATTAGATGCAGTACTAAAATATCCACTTCTTCCTACAAAGGGGAGTACACCATTTCTTTCTTTCTTAATGGCTAAAAAAAGGCAACAGAAAAATACAAGTGTAGGAAGAAAATGTACAGTTTGTATACATAGTATGACAACTACAACTCAGACACTGTGTGTGTGTGTGTGTGTGTGTGTGTGTGTGTGTGTGTGTGTGTGTGTGTGTGTGTGTGTGTGTGTGTGTGTGTGTGTGTGTGTGTCTGTCTGAGCCTGAGCTTGAAACTTTAGAACTCCATGTTATGACCTGCCATAAAACTATAGATTGTTTCAGCATGTTACAATACAGTCACTGTTTATTAGAAAACAAAAGCTCAGGAATCTGTGCTGACAGTTAATGAGAAAATAAATCACAATACAAGAGATGTGTCGGGAGATTAGTTAAATCAAGAGAAGAAAGACACGACATTCTAATTTGTAATTCATCTGTCTAAACAAGCAATCTTTATGAGACAGTTGTTTTCGTTAACAGAAAATGTGAATTTACAGTAATGTCTTAAGCATGGTATAGGGATGTATTATGAAAAAGGCAGAGGCTATCAAGAGAGTAAGACACTAGGTTAGACTGTTTGGATTCTGTGTACAGATAGTGTACTATACAGTTTTGGTTTAGCTAATTGAAAGAAAGCGAGACAAGAGAGAGATAGAAAATGTATTGGCATGTCTGTCTAATGTCCTGACAGGCGTCCATTTAGAACAGCAGCAATGAGAAAAGTTTTGATATAATATTAAAATTGTCCAAATATTAGGCCATACTGATTGTTAAACTTATGGTTACTACTGCTCTCTGAATAGAATATTACATTATGTAAGAACAAATACTTTCTTGTCTTGTTTGCCAAAACACCAACTCCAGTAATTTTACAGTTATTGTTAACTTTCTAAGTTAGTCAGCAGTTTATGTTCATGGTAAATGCATCATAAAACTATACCCTTCAGAGCACCATATTTGTGTCCACAGTTAAATGTTCAGACAGAAAAGTTCTTAAATGCTATAGTGTCTCACAAAAACAATATCTAGGTTCAAATCACTCTGTCACATTGAACAATTCAGTAAACTTAATCTCCATTGTTCTTCATTCCAAATGTGTATGCAAATGCAGTTACAGAACCATAACTGACATATCCAATGCAAAATGATCAGACTGGGAAAAATATGCTGCCACTGGCTTGTCAGTCATTTTATCGGTATTCATCCCAGTTCTGAAGGTTTGGCCTGTCTTTCTGTATGACATGTCTCTAGACATTTCCTACATTTGATTAGATAAATCACATTTTCAGATGTGCATGTAAAGGAACCCTGTACTTTGAAAGCTTCCGTTCTGTGAAATTGTTGTGTTAGAAGCAATACAAATCATCTAACATGATTTGCACCTTGGATGGTTACATGGTTTTTCCTATTTTGGACTGTGTTCTGTTATGATCTAAGTGTATTTCTCACAAGAAGATTCTTCACATTTGCTGATTGTTTAAATGACAGCAGTGGGAGTGCTTGAAAATGTTTCTGAACTTGTCATCCTCAGTGAGCATTGCTTGGAGGTTTCTTTTGATTTTATATACTTTACAACATATATATAATAGCGTAATTCATAAGAGTCCACAGAATTGTGTAATATTATATCCAAGCATAGTGAATTCAGTCTGGTTTGATAAGCATAGTGCACAACAACTGCTGGCAGATGTGAATGGGTCATTGTTGGCATGACCTTGTTTTCTGATGTGGAAGTGTATTGAAACTACATTGTGTTTCACAGGTGCTTAATGGCTCAAAGGTAGGTACTACGCTTGCAATACAGGGAGCCATTGAGGAGCCTAACCCAAATTCCCAGTTGCCCCCAGTCACTGTCTGGTTAAGTGACTTGCTCAAGGTCACATAGTAAGCAAATGAAAGCTGAAGGAATTGAACACATTTCCACAGGAGCTACAGATCACATCCTTAATGCTTTGAGCCAACTGCCAGACATACCGCTAAACAAAAAATGCAAATGCTTTTCCAGTTCACATCTAAGACAACCATACCTTTAAATCAGCCTACAGTTTCATTTAAAGAAAAAATAAGAATTGCTTTGTGCTAACCTTTCAAGCTGAAATTTTAACATTCTGAGACTCAGTTTTCTGGATGTTATGGAAGGCAGTCCAGCTTTTACTGAAGTGTATGACATTTCCCACAAACGTGCAGCAGAAGAAAATAGTTGCTAAAAGAGTGCATAGTCAATCTACCTGGCTGTCAAAATCTCTGTCTGTAAGCATTGTTATTGCAGTGTCTATTACTGTTAAGAATTGAATTCTGAAATAATCTGCTCCATGAGTAGTGTGAATTTGTTCTCCATTGATAGCAAATGGAGGTGGATGCTTTTGCTGCCATGAGGATGCAATAGTATCCAAAACCCAACTCTGAATATGTTTGTCTGCTTGTTTGATAGCAACAGGACAGTCTTTGCAGTATGCAATATTAGTAGCTGCTTTTAGCTACGGCCACCTGGATAAGAATTCTACCTGACGTTCATTTCCAGTTCTGTAAACATGTTTAGCTCCATGGCACTTCAGATCAGCAGTATGATTACTAAAATGTTTCCCTTCTGAAGCTATGATACCAGATGCACTTGTTGTATAAACCCAGTTTCCTTGTACATGTCTTGTAGACTCTTCAAGATACTTTCCATATTGGTATATTATTCCTTCAACTGCCCAAAGCCTTATAGCACACCAAGTTGGGCATAAATTATGTTGTTTTTTTTAAAGGAAGTAATGGTGTCATCAGATGTTGTAGAACTCTGTGTTCTGTATTGCAGTGATTAATTGAATAGCTTGCCCAATTCATTAACATTACCTAATGAATTTTTTCATTACACTGCTTATATCAGAGCTGTTCTTGAGAGTAAC
Organism: Protopterus annectens; assembly: GCF_019279795.1. Lineage (NCBI taxonomy): Eukaryota > Metazoa > Chordata > Ceratodontiformes > Protopteridae > Protopterus > Protopterus annectens. Next base: position 1,799,858,376 of record NC_056741.1, on the reverse strand, counting down.
ATTGATCCACACCACAATGCACAAATGTGGCAAATGGCTGAGTTTCTCAGATAATAGTTTGTGCAACAGCCTGGCATGTCAGATATTATATATCCAATGGAGAAATTCAGCAGGTTATTCACAAAGAGTATTTAAGAGACAAAGAGAATAAGGGATATGTTAACAGTTTTCTTCATAGTAACCCTTCCATGAATCACAGAAAAACACCCAAACTTCCACTAGTTAACAAAAATTCAAATACTCAAGGCAGAAACAAAAGCAGCCAGTCCATCCTCATATAAAATAAAATAAAAATAAAAACAGCAAAAAAACTTAAAACACTATTAAAAGCAAAACTAAATAAAACAACAGAGTAAGTGCTTTCTTCCCCACTATGGGGACTTTATCAGACTGTGAACTGACTAAATAACTAAAATATAAAGGTTTTGTAAAACCCTATGACCAATCAAGTAACTCCACCTATTCAGTGAATCACCCCTTTCCTTTTAAAAAACACTATAAAATTTTCCAGATCAGTGATGTCAGGTTTTACTCATACGCTTAACTTGCAAAAAATACTCCCTCCAGTACTTATTGTTGATTAAAAACCTTTTTTAAGATTTTGTCACTGTTTCAATTTTTAGTTAGTAGAAACTTTTAGGATCTTTCCATTAAAAAAATCATGTTCTGGAAGTTGAATAGAAATAGACTAACCTCTCCCCAAAACGGAAACACATTTGAAATATTCAAGGATTGGTTTTAGTATATTATCTGTTCTTAGCAGATTTACTGTCAGATATACCTAGTCATAGTGCAGTTCCTTTAATATTTGTTTGTAGTAAAAAAAGAAACATTATTATTCTTCATTTACCTTGAATACACTGTACAGTAAGGATCAGGAAATGTACCATTTTCCTCAATGTAGGGAGATCTTAGAGTTGGTATATATAATTAGCAGAGGGTGTGGGGTGCAGGGAGGCTTGACCCCCTGCAAAACCATAAAAAATATAGATTTTTGTGTTTTTTTTTTTTTTAATGTTTGAGTTTTCAGAAATTTGATCATATTATCTTGCCCATAATGAATTTCAACTTTCTGAAAACTCGATTAGGTGACATAGATCCAAGACCCTGTGTTAGTAAAGATGCAATTATACTGGAACAAAGAGATGATCTTGACAAAACTTTGGCAGAAGGACAAAGTATTCACAGAGACAGTAGAGTGTTTGTGGAAAATGAATAGCCACTGTACACCAGACAGAGGCAGCTGCGGTGATGCAGTGGTTAGCATTGTTGCCTCACAGCAAGATGTTTTTCAGTTCAGTTTTCAGCTGGAGTGCCTTTTCTGCAGAGTCTGCATGTCCTCCCTGCAGTTGAGTGAGTTTTAAAGACATGCAGTAGGTGTGTGTGTGTGTGTGTGTGTGTGTGTGTGTGTGTGTGTGTGTGTGTGTGTGTGTGTGTGTGTGTGTGCGCATGTGTGCATGTGTGTGTGTGCTTTATGTGATGGTTGGGCGCTGGGATAGCAACTCAACCTGTAAAAACTCCACTGCCAATCAATCTGTGGACCAGTGATCCACTGTGGCGACCCTTAATGGGAGAAGCTGAAAGACATTGGTTACTGTACACAGGGCAGAAGAGAAGCAAATTTATCCCAGCAATCAGGGAATGATGAGAGGCAGGTGTGGGATTCAAGCTCCTGTAGCCAGCTATCTTCAAAATATTATTTCCTGGCTAAGGCGGAAATACAAAAGTTTATCCAACAAAAAGTGAGACATCAAATAGAAGGGGATTCTGCTTTTCATTTTTCTGACAATAAAGCTCATACAGAGACTTTGCCAGTGAAACCTTTTCCAATGTTCCAAAGGAAAATATTTGACAGACAGGAAAAAGCACAGGAGTTGACTAGAAGAATTGGGGGTACCTTGGACTTGAACCAGAGTTTGATGTTGGGAGACAGAGAAAAAGCAAGAAGATCAGCAACATTGAAAGTATTGAATAAATGTGAGGTTATAAAGCATCTATTAGATTTATGAAATCTGGCTTTGCAAGGAAAAAGTGGCTGAGAAAGATTGGACTTTTGTTGACTTTGTTAAACTTGTGAGTTGACTGTTAAGCATATACCACACTTTATGAGATTAACATTTAGAAGGCTACTAAAAGGGAAAAAATAATTGTAGTAAAACCATTTTTGTTCTTAATAGTTTTAGTATAAAACACTTATGATGTAAACTTCATGCTATATAGTAAAGCAGATTTGTGGAGTATGTAGTCAGTGGGATCTTAAATATGGAGTGAGGGTGAGTCATTGTCTTTTCAGAGATCTTTGTATGTGATACAGATATTAAAGTCAACAGGTACTTGTCTAGTGTTAAGAAAATTAGGTTTCACAATGTAAAAAGAAAAGATAGGCAGGACAAAAGTATCTTAAAGTTAATATGCTGCAATCTTGGACTGCTGGGATAGTGGATGGGAGTGCACTGATTATATGTAGAGTTGAGATGTTTTCTCTTATTTTTGCAAAGGTGAAGGTCTGGATTAATGCCCTTGGCTTAATTTAAAAATAAGCATTTTCTGTAAGCTTGAAAAATAAGACAGAGTGATGAATGCTATGAGAAGTACTATGTTTCTTGCATATGTATGATATTAGCTTGCTGTTCTTTTCCTTTAGCAAATGTTCAACAGAATTTAAAGAAATCTGTAGCTGAATGCAATTGTACAGTCTGCTCTTATGTTTCCATTTAGATAAAATGTCTGCAGGTACAAGCAGTTATTCATGACAATTCTGAGTATTGTTTGCTGAGGGAAATGTAAACTTTTAAAGTAAAAAGACAAGTAGTTCAGTAAAAAATAACATTTGAAATTACTGGAATTGAATAAGAGATGTAGTTTTCCTAGCAGCCCTAATACTACACTGCATTTAACAGAACAATATATAGATAGCCAGTCTAATTTTTTAGTGCTAAAAGTAAATATTTTCTGAAAACATACAACCTGTTTTTCACATCTGGGAGGGGGAAAGAGATAAGAAAAAACAGACAGCAATCGGTGTAAGTGGAAGCATAGTCTGTAACATGCACTTTAGCATGGGTGACCTTAATTTTAGGTTAAGTAATGTCTTGGATGCAGCCGTTAATTTGAGGTAGTTCTTCCTATCAGGAGGTTAAACTTCATTTTTTTGAAGATGTACATAGTTGTGTGTGTCTGTTCTAAGTTATTAGGTTAAGGGGGTGTTCTGAAAATGTATTTTGTTTTTTGTTTGAAGGTATTCATTAAAACAAAAGTACTAAAAATGTGACATGTTCAAATGGAGATTACAAGAAAAAACTGTGACAATAAAGACAATCCTGGAACATATAACAATTGTTGGAGTGTATAGACCACCAAAATCAAGTGCTGATGACCTAGAGGAATTCATACATTTCTTGCATGAAACACAGGAGAGAAAAATAATATTAGCTGAGGGGCTTAAATTTACCAGAAACAGACTGGAATAATATTGATTCAACAACATTAGTAAGGAAATTATTCATAACGTATGTTCAAGAACAACAATTGCTTTAGATTGCAAAAAAAGAAAAAAATATCAGGGAACAGAACATTCTAGACATTGTTTGTGTTCCTAAAGAAAGTACTATTACTTCAAGTCAAGTTTTACCACTGCTGAGGCACAGTGTTCATGGGGTTATAAATTTGTTGCTAGATAATTCTGCCAAACTGAAATTTAAACCAATGCACAGAATATTAATTACAGATTATATGGAAGCAAAACAGCCACTATGTAAAACTAACTGGAGTGATGTGTTCAGTTGAAAAACTGCAGATGGAATGTTTGAAACTGTCCGAGTGCAAAAAATCAAAAAAATGTTTAACATCAGGATCTAGGCATACAACGTCAGGGGGATATATTTCCATAAGAACAAGATACCTGATTAAGGTGAGAGACAAAAAATATAAGAAATGGAAGAGAGGTCAAACTACAACTTTGAAAACTGAAATAAACAAGCTGGACAAATAAAGTAAGCATAGTGTAAGACAAGAACAAGAAAAATTTGAAGAAAATTTATATAAAGATATTGAGCATAATAGGAAACCTTTTTATAGATACATAAGATGTGGAAGGGGTAAAGACATGCAAACTGATAAACTGTGTGCAGTTTCCAAAATGTATTCTGAGACACAACAGATTATAGATATATCTATAAAATCTTATGCAAAACAGTTTGGTTCTAAAAAGGGGGGTGATAAGTTGTCCTAGTGACATCCAGGTAACCTCAAATGCTGTAATCAAATTAGATTATATTGAAAAAGAACTGTGCAAAGTGGATCCAAACAAAGCACAGGGAGGATAAGATACAGAATTAGTAATAATGACCTGAGAACACTTCAGCAAGAACTTACAGTACTATTATATCTATTATTTAGTAGATCATATAAATATGGGGAGATTCCTCAAGATTGGAGGCATGTTATTAAACCTGACTTTAAGCAAAAGGGGAGTAGGACAAACCCAGAGTAATTTAGTAAGTCTACTTTTATGTTGTGGAAAAATAATGGAGAAGGTAATACTGGATAAGTTATTGTCAGAATTGGATAGGTTGGCACTTGAAACAATATATCAGCATGCGTATGTTGAAAACAGATCTATTACTACCCATAACATGATGTTATATGACAATATAATAACAGCTGTGAATGAAAAAGAAAATTGTGCTGTGACGTAATTTATATAGATTTAACTTCAGCATTTGACAGGGTGATGCACAAGACACTGATCAATAAATTAGAACAACTAGGCATCAATGTAATCTTGATAAGATGAACAGCTGCATGGCTTACAAATAGGACATGGCAAGTATCATACAGCAATTAGACAGGTGAAATTCCTGGTTAAAACAGGGTATCCCACAGCACTCTGTCCCAGGCCCTTACTTGTTTAGATTGTATCTTTCAGACCTAACTTTTTCATCTGAGGTGTTCTATATGCAGATGACCTGAAATTGGGTAAACTGATTACATGTGTTACAGATAGGATATGTCTGCAAAAGAACTTGACTAAATTGATCATTTGGGCACAGCAGAATAATATGCTGATAAATACATCAAAAACTAAGCATATGAGATTTGGGAGACATAAATTGAAAGGTGACATACTACAGCACACAATGACTGAAACTGTAGACTTATTTATGGACCTGGGTATATAGGTAGATCCAGCTATGATTTTTCTAATCAGAAAAGATGAAGTCAATGTTTTGGTTACATTAGACCCAGACTTTATTATGGAATAACAATATGGAAACATAGTAAGAAAGCAAGCATGAATGAACTGGAAAGAGTACAGCAGAAATATACCAAAGGCATCCACGGATGTGAAATTTTAAGTTATTATGAAAGACTAAATTATCTGAACTTGTACAGTGTCTCTTACAGATATCTAAGAGGAGATCTAATCCAGGTATGTAGGGCATTTAGAGACAACTATCTCTGGGAATGTCTGGGGTTATCAGAAAGTACTAGAGAATCATCAGACATCCTATGTAGAAGATTCTACAGGAATGAGAAGTGTACTAATTGGTTCTTTGACAGAGTAGCTGATGCATGGAACAGACTACCAAATTACATTAAGGCAAGTACTAGTTTAGGTATTTTTAAGAACAGTCTGGATACTTATTATGGAAACAAGTGTTTTTGTATATTGGCAAACTAAAAGGGCATTAATGCCCATGCTTGAAATATTTATATGTATGTGTGTAACTGTATAAAAGACCCGCTTGCCAAACATTACTGCATGCATGTAACACTAAAGTTGGAAATCCACATTTAAAAAAGATGTTATGTATAATAGGTGGGAACAATAACTTCTTATCATAATGGTTACTCTGTCTATATTATTTTGGAAAGTAAATTACCTTATGGGTATAGGCAAAAAAGTAAGAGTATTGAATTATTTTAAGAAATGCAGAGTTTAAATAGCAATGCTGTAGGAGACACATCTGGAAAGAAATGTGAATTTGATAAAGAAAGGGTTTCATGATAGATATTCCACAGAATATCAGGGACAAAGGAAAAGAGAGTTTGTTTGTTTGTTTATTTGTTTGTGTCTTTCGGCTTTTCCCGGTTAGGGGTCGCCACAGCAGAACTCCGGTCCGCTAATGATTGGTAGTTGATTTTTATGGGCTGAGTTACCAGCCCTGACACACAACCTTCAATGAAAGTACACCCATTCATGCATGTCTCCACACAGAAGACACTCTAGCTGAGAATCTAACCGGACGGCGTCTTACTGTGAGGTGACAACACTACCGCAGCACCACCACCGCGGTACAAAGGAAAAGAGAGTAATTATACTAATTGCTAGAATTGCTCCAAAAAGTCTCAAGGAACAGAAATTATTCCTGTGGATGTTTGAAAGTTAGGAGGGGAAAAGGTGATAAAGATCTGGAAGGTTTTGTTTAGCAGTATTTTTAAAAGTACAGAAAACACCATCATCTTGGAAGAAAGCTGTGGTGGCTGTAATACCTAAAGGCAGTAAAGACCCATCAGATCCAGCTTCATATAGACCCATTTCGATTTTACACCAGCTAAAAGAATGGCAAAACTGTTACCACATTTTATAGATATGGATCGATGCATTTTTTTCCTTGGGGGGAGGCAAACATTTGACAACATTACTGGAACAATGAAGACCCAGAGGGAAGCAGAATGTAAAAAAAAAAACCAATGTTGTTGGTGGTTTTTGATGCAGAGAAAGCATTTGATAGAGTAAGCTGGGATTTTATGCACAGGGCACCTGAAGCATTTGTATTTCCTGATACAATAATCAGGATAATTAGGAGGATGTATGAGGAATCAAAGGCAAGAATTAAAGTGGGCGAGTTCCTCTCTGATAAGTTGTGTCTGAACAGGGAAACCAGGCAATTGTGTCCTGTTTCCTCTTTATTTGTTTTATATTTAAAGCCACTGGCTAAGAAAATAAGGAAATCAGAAATTCAAGGATATAACTGATATGCTAATCAAAAAAAGTTAGCAGATGATATTTTGTATTTGATAAATCCAGAAAAGGACATCTCAGTGTTGTGGACCATTTTGAGACATGTCTTTTCGGGATATAAACTTAATGAAGATAAAACAAATATTATATCCATCTTTATATAAGTTAAGAATTTGTTCAGCAATACCTACATTTATGGGGACACAATAAGATGAAGTATTTAGGAGTATGGATTAAAAAGGCTTCTGTTATGGTAGCTAATGGTATGTGGTTGGAGACTAAACAAAAGATAATACAAACACTGAAAAAGTGGAAGCTCTTGTTTATGGATATGGGTAGTAAGATACAAGCAGTAAAAATGTTTTTAATCCCTTTAGTTTTATGTACAGGTCAGGCATATTTTTATTAACCAGAGGAGAACTTGTGTTCAATAATTAATGAAGAGTTGAAGGAATTTATTTGGGAGGGGAGGAGGGCAGGAGTTAAGTGGGATAAGTTGATCCTTCCAGTATAAAAAGGTGGTTTAGGATTACTTGATGTGAAGGGATATTTTAGAGCTACACAATTAAGGCTCATATAAATAACACAAGCAGAAAATTATAATTCAAAGTGGAAAGGGATGATGATGAAACACAGGGGAAAAAATTCAAGAAATAAGACAGAGTGGCATTTTGGATGCAGATCCTTAAGGAGAATAACAGCCGTACAGAATGTTATATTCATAAAGTAGCAGAAAGTATTAAACAAACAAAGCCAATGTGAGAAGGGAGAAAGGAGATTTTTCCAATAGGAATGACTGCAAGTAAGGGTACGAATGATAGGCAAGAAAGGGCTGGAATGTACTGGAGAAAACTGACAAAGGAACCAAGGTATTGGGAGCAAATTACTAGAGAGGGAAAATTACCAGAATGAAAAGAAGCCAAGAAGACATTGGACTGCAGGCTAGAGACTGCCTTCTCTACCACGGATTGAAATCAGAGTAGCAAAGAGAAAGAGATAGGTAAACCCTAAGTGAAAGACCTGGTCTGTTAAGAGTTTTTAGTTGAATCTAGAACAGAGGCTGCTGTTAAAGGGATATTTAGTAGGGCATATAAAATATTGCACAATAACTATAAAAATCAGGAAAGGTTAGAAAAGTTTGGAAAGAGAGACTGAAAAAGTAATTTACAAAAGAACAATGAAAGGACATAAACATGGCTCCCAAGTTTGCAATAAAGTCTAGAAGGTTTAGAATTTTTGCTTGGGAGTGTTTGCATAAGTACTGTTATACCCCAAGCAGACTGCAAAGAATTTTTCCTCGGGTAGACGGCAAATGTTAGAGATATTATAAGGAAGAAAGAGGTAACAGGGAAGTAATGTTTTGGGAGAGTAATCAGCTGACAGATTTTAAAAACTCCCTACAGAGTACTTTGTCACAAATATTGGGTGAACAAATGGATGTAACTAAGGAAATGATTCTTTTGAGCTGGGTCACAGGATCTGAATTGCTTAAACATACTTAGACCTTGTTAAGTTTAATTCTGGTGGCTGCCAAAAAAACAACAGCTATAAAATGAAAATCAAACTCTAAACCAACTATTTTTGAAGTATTGAATATTGCAACAGAGATAAAAGGACTGGAAGTGGGAACATTAGGCAAGGGAAAGAGCAAATTACATAGAAACAAATGGAAACTGTGGGAACAATACATGCAGAATAATGTTCTTGAGGAGGAGTGAGGTTTAAAGGGAAGGCAGGAATTGAGCAATTTATCTAATGTTGGACTGAGGATAGACATGAAAAAGAACATCTGTAATGTATAATGCATGCAAATAGAAATGTGTTAATATGGTTTGTTTTCTTTTGTGTTAATGTATGTTTGCATATATCTTAGTGATAATTTAATAAAGGTGTTAAAAATACCATTGCCTGACTGTGGGTCATGTTAGCAGACAAAATGTGCCCACTCTGGCTTCACCCTCATAGGTAACTTGTACCACTTGCTAGTAAATCCTTTGACACTCATGGTCAAGTGGTGATTAGTATCATAAGAGTTAATAAAAAAGACCACAAGAAGCTACTTGACATCTTATAGTCCCCACCACCAGAAAACAATGCAGTTTGCAGTCATCATACTTTATACAATACTAATACTATAACAAATTAACTAACACCACTTGTTCTATCTCATCATTACACAATTTTTGAAAAAAAAAAAAAGCTATGAAGTACACTAAAATTACATTAGTTTCATTGCTTTGATCATCATAGGTACCTTTCTGCAACGCAGTGTTAGAGGGAAAGCATTAAAAATGCTGTGCTGTTCCACTAAAAGAAAACACAAAAATACTGAAACTTTTCTGAATTTTGCATTAATACAATTATTTATGCTGAGTAAGATTTAATATTTTATATGGCACCAACATAGGTTTAACAGTTAATCAAGCTTTTGGTCTAACAGGAATCCTTCATCAGGAGTTATTAAATTACTAATATTTGATATAGTGCTTTAATATCCACTTGTACCTACAGAGGGAAAATAATTAACACTATGTATTTCTCAATGGGTAAAAAAGACACTTGAAAAATGGTAGTGTTGAGAAAAAAATGTGGTTAGGATGCTTATTATGGAGTGTGTGTGTGTGTGTGTGTGTGTGTGTGTGTGTGTGTGTGTGTGTGTGTGTGTGTGTGTGTGTGTGTGTGTGTGCGTGTGTGTGTGTGCGTGTGTGTGTGTGCGTGTGTGTGTGTGTGTGTGTGTGTGTGTGTGTGTATGTGTGTATGTGTCAAGACAGACAGAGAGAAACAGGCTGGAAATTCAAAAGACCAGGATACGACCTGCCATAAAATTAAAGGTTCTTCCTGCATCATAACTTACCATTCTACTTATAAAAAGTACCTATTTACTCGATTCTGGATTTAACCGATCTTCCTGCACATCTTTTTATTGTGATTTATTTTCCCATAAAATGTCAGAGTAGTTGACTTGAGCTAGTGCTTTCCTCCCTTTTAAATGAACTCTGAATGTAATGTAATATGCAGGGAGCATTTTTAGTTTTATGGCAGACATAACCTGGTCTTTGGATATTTCAGGCATACAGACACACTTTTTTCGCCACACTGGCATTTTTCAAATGTCTTTGTTGACCAGTAGGAAATAATGTATTTTAACTATTTTTTCTTTGTATGTACAAATGAATATTAAACCACTGTAGCTACCATCAGTAACTTAATAATTCTAGATGAAATAATTGTAAAATGTGCAGTGGACCAATAAAAGGTATTATATTACCTATGTGCTCCATTGTTGTGTTTTGGATTAGTGAAATTATTTATGCCAAGTTGCGTATTTCTATATGTTTTACACACTATCTGCCCATTTGATATACAGTAACAGATTTCTTCTGTTGCTCTCTGTTGTGAATCACATGTAGGCATTTTCAAGGCTTTTTCTTCTGTAGACAGACCTTATACAGTGGGTACCATGCCTGTGAATGACAACTGCCCAGTAATCAGACTTTTGTAGACAACATCTTTGCAAGTCCCACTGTGAGCATCTGTTTCATCTGACATCGATTTGCATCAGATGTCATTTTTAGTTTGCTGTCTATATAAACTTTCCTCCATTATGTTTTGAAAACAAAAAGCCACCAGTATCGAGTTAAATAAATTTGAACATTGATAACCTTTGCATTTAAAAAACTGGTGCCTGTCAAAAGTTAATATATGTATACTCACTATGTAGTTTTAGCCACTTACATTCCTGTTAATAAAGAATCCATTATATAAAATAGACTATTTCACCCTTAAGGTGCCCTTGTTCATACCTGCTGTTGTAATTAAATTGTATGTTGCTTTTGAAATTATTTTGAAATAAAAACAAGAGAACTAAGGGTTCAGCAGATGGTATGAAATTGCTATTATGTATTTATTTCCAATAATTCCAAAATGGATTTTTGGACCAATTCACTTTCCTGGCTAACACATAAACCAGTAAATGTTCTCTGCTCCTGTTGTGGTCATTCTAACATCTTGCTAAAGTAATTTTACCTTACTTCTCCCCCCTCTTTGTAATTTTCACACTGCCCAAAAAGAGTAGGACAGCCATCCCACTGGGCTGAGCCATCCCAAGCTGAAACGATATGAAGTAGACAGTCTAGATGTATACATTGGTAACAAGACTGGACACTATTGGATAAAGCCTTTTAGCGATGAGACCCAAGGCAAAATACTCCTTTGTGTCTCTAGTTAAATAAGCATTAATGTAGAACTTTAGATAACCTCATTATAACAGACATATAAATAGCAAAATAAGTTTCAGCAATATTCTTAAGTAATAGTGATGAATGAACATCTAAAAGGAGCAGTTTATCTATAGGTCAGATAGACTCAGAAAGAAAGAAAAAAACAAATTTAATGTGGGGTCCTGTTTAAACAGTTTTTCTAGGGTTTGCAGACCTGAGTGAATATCACTGCTGTGAGCATGAGTGACTGTTTTTCCGTTACATATTTCATGTATATTTTTTATAGACTTCTGAGTATATTTTATTTTAAAATTCTTCAATAGATTTATCATTTGAGATAAATAGACTTGTGTACATATATATATATATATATATATATATATATATATATATATATATATATATATATATATATATATATATATATATATATATATATATATATATATATATATATATATATATATATATATATATATATATATATATATATATATACATATATATATATATATATATATATATATATATATATATATATATATATATATATATATATATATATATATATATATATATATATATATATATATATATATATATATATATATATATATATACACATACATATTCCCAAGACTTTGGTAGTTTTTTTAATTTTGGATTTGTTTTTTGTACTACATTTTCTTAAATAATATGTGTTGTTTTTTAGCCTGACAAAATGTACTATTATGTGTTGTTATTTAACTTTTAATTTTTAGTTGCTTTTCCCACTTGACACACAACCCTGAGGAAGGTTTTATAGACGAAAGCGAGCTATGTTAAAAATGTTAAAAATGTTTATGCATGTTTATAAAAAAGATTTCTAAGGAATTTCAAAGGCTTATGTTAACTTTTTCTTTTTGATACTAAAATTAAATGTTTTCAGGATTACTAATGTATCATTTTAGTTTAAATTTTAGTTTAGTTTAACATATCTTGGAATCACAGAGCTTAAAGTATGGCAGCAGTGTGTGTAATATCACACTGATGTATGAGGGAAGGGTTGATTAGCAAGTAAATATGCTAATTGTCTTTTGCAACACAGCTACCATAGTAAACCACTCACTGATTGGTGAATTTCTACACTTTATTCTGTTTTTTCACTACTATTTGAATTGCTTGTGTCGCTTCCGTGTCTGGGAAACGAATAAAGAGTCTTTGCGGGCTCTGTTCAAGCAGCTTTATTTCATACAAACACATTACATATGTTGGCTATTGACTTTAACTTAAGTAACTTATATAAAAACTAACAACTATGATCACGCATGCTCACTCCCTGGCTGCTCCTTCAAAATGGAACTAGGGGTTTGCACGTGTGTGGGTTATATACATGCATGTACAGCCTCAAATGCTTCTTAAAGATATAGCAAACACTTTACACTATGATCTACATCCTCCAACTTTGAGAAATATTTCATGTAATTGTAATGATACTGTTTGGCATGCAGAAATCACAGGTTACCCATAGTCATGCATTATACAATATTAAATATGCATGTATGTACTCTCAAGTCCATGTTGCTGTGTATTTCACACTTGGTTTAGATACTTGTCCATATTGTGTGACATAAAACTGGGTATTAGATTTAGCAACTGGAACAGCTTCTGTAAAATGGTTGATCTGTGGAATGTTGTTCAAATCACTTTCTGGAATGGAGTCAGAATTCTGAACACATTCTGGTCTGGAAATACTGTCTGACTCACTCTTGGATTTATAGTTTGCCTAGAAAGTAGTCTTTGAGCAGGTGAGCCAAGAATATCATCACAGGGTATGTTTCAGAGAATAAGCAAATTCAAGAATACATCGGTATTGTCATGCTTTGACCTTTCAAGTAACTGCTTTGCACTCTGTACTGCTCATTCAGCTAGACCACTGGGCCGAGGATATTCAGGACTACTAGTGACATGTACAAAGTCCCATTCTTTTGCAAATTTCTGAAACAACTGGCTAGTAAATTGAGTACCATTGTCAGAAAAAAGTTTGTGTGGACTACCATGAACTGAGAAATGATGTTTCAACTTAGTAATAACAGCAGTTGAGGTTAGGTTAGGTAGTAGATCAATCTCAAACCAATTTGAATAAGAGTCTACCAGAACTAAGTAGTGTTGATTGTGCCACTCAAAGATATCAGTTGACCAAGGCATTTCATTAATTGGACTTAGCTGAAGTGGTTCTGTTTGCAAATGCGATCTGGTACTATTGCATACTGAACAAGAAAGAACTCTATCAATGTCTTTTGGTAATAAAGGCCAGAATACTAATTCTCTTGCTCTTCTCTTAGTGGATGTGGACCCTGGGTGACCATGATGCAAAATCTGGATATATTCGTATTGTAAGGAAGCAGGAACAACAATTTTAGGACCTTTGAAAATAATGCCATCTTCCATCAGTAATTCATCTCTGTAAGGAAAATATGTTTGCACTTCAGGTGATACACTAGATTGCTTTGACGGCCATACGACATTAATATAGTAAATGAGCTTCTGCAAAATTGGATCAGTCTGAGTGTGATTTCTTAACTCATCAAGTCTAATGGTGGAAAAATTATGCAGTGACATTACATCAAAGTCAAAAGTTTCTATGTTAAGCTGTTCTGTTGTAATTCTGCAAGATCTGGATAAGGTATCAGTCAGATAAAGGAATTTGCCTTTAGTGCAGACCATTTTGAAATTGTACTTTTGCAGTTTGAGCATCATTCTTTGCAATCTCGCTGGAGCAGAATGCTTCTTTAGAATAGTAACTAGAGGTTGATGATCAGTTCAATCTGGATAGCTCAACGATAAATATAATCATGAAACTTGGAACATGCAAATACTATTGCCAAAAGTTCCTTTTCAATTTGAGCATACTGCATGTCAGTTTGGGTTAGTGTTCTAGATGCACAGGCTACTGGACTGCCCTCCTAAAGTATTACTATGCCTAAACCAAATTTTGAAGCATCACAGGAAAGAATAACTGGTTTGTTCACATCATAGTATCTTAACATAGATGGGGTGGCAATTTTCCACTTAAGGTCTTCAAATGCCTTCTGGTGCTGTTCCAACCATGACTATGCAACATTTTAGCATGTGAGTTCTCTTAAAGTTGCTGTTGACTCACTAAAGTCTGGTATAAATTTGCCTAAATAGTTGACCATGCCCAGAAAACTCTGTAAAGCTTGCACATTATCTGGTGCTGACATTCCAAGAATAGCTGCTTGTTTGGTTGGGTCTGGTATCAAACCTGTACTTGTAAACAAATGTCCTATGTACGTAACTTCTGAGTCTGAATTTGCACTTTAGAGGCTTAAGCTTCAAGTTTACTTCACATGCTGTGTCAGAAACTTTCTTGAGATTTCTGTCATGCTCTGCTTCACCATTGCCTCCAACCAATAGATCATCTACTATTATGGCACAGGGGTAACCTGAAAAAAAATATTCCATTGCACACTGGAAGACTTCACTTGTAGAATTTATTCCAAATGGCATCCTTAGGAATCTGTATCTGCCAAACAGAGTACCAAAAGTAGTTGGAAATGAGGATTGTCGATCCAGCATCACTTGCCAAAATGAACTTTTTGCATCCAAAACAGAAAATACAGTGGCATTTTGTATTAGAGCTGCAACCTCTTTGACTGTGCTCATTGGATGATGCAGTCTTTTTAATGTTTTGTTCAAATCTCTTGGGTTAATGCATAGTCTGATTTCATCAGAGCCTTTTTTGTAAGTGGCTACCATGGACGACACCCATTCAGTTTGTTCTGTGACTGGACAAATCACACCTTGCTGCACCATTTTATCCAGCTGTGCCTTAACTTTATCTTGCATAGCTATCAGAACTCTTCTTACTGGTCTGACTACTAGAGTGACCTCTGGGTCTAACTTCATGGAATACACAACTGGAAGTTTGCCTAACTTGTCATCGAAAACATCAGCATACTCTGAGAAAATGTCTTCTGAAAAATTAGAACTCGAAAATGCACTTATGTGATGAACTTCTTTAGCAAAAGAAAGCAGATTCATACTTAAACTATCTTTGAGACCCAATAAAGATTACACTGGTCTTTGAATTACATAGAATAACAAGTTGCAACAGTTCTCGTCCAAGTAACAAGTTTGAATTTCTTCACCCTCATAAGCAACAAGTCTTGCACTACTGGTTACAGTGAGCTGTTCCTTAGGTCTCACTCTAGCAAATGTGTCTGCTGATATAACATTATACTTTGAAAAGGTGGCTACTTTGAGCTCTGTGGATTTTCTATTAATCCGGACAGTACAAACTGCTTCATTTCTTGTTAATAAATTCACTGCATCAACTTTTTCACCAAGCACTGATACACCACCTACAAAGAAAGCTGACTGCTTCGGATCTACTTGATCAACTTGCTTTTTTGTGTGACCTTTCTTTACAACTGCATGAGGCTTACTTGATTTGCAAAACTTTTGGAAGTGATTCCATTTTTTACCCATGTGACATTGCTGATCAAATGCTAGGCACTTATCTATTTTAGACTCATGATTCGCACCATAATTGAGAAAGTTAACAATGAAGCTAGATTTGGATTTTGCTGATTCATGTTTATACTGCACTGAGCTAGCACTGGAGCTTGCACCTTTCTTGGAACTTTCTAGAAAACCTTGTGGCTTCTTTGGAAACCCTGTAGCTGCCAAGTGCTTAGGCCTGCTCTTGTTTGCCACGTGTTGCATACTATCTACATGTGTTCTGGAGCCAACTGAAACCATGCTCGTCACTCGCAAGCATACTTGTGTGTTTTTCTGTCACCTAATAGATTTGACAAATCTCTATGGCCTTGCTAATGTTAAATCACTGTCACAAAGTAAAATCTTTCTCACAGCAGCATTGATAATACCACATACAAGCCTGTCTTTTATCAGCTCATCTTTTAAATCATCAAAACAACACATTTTAGCTCTGTTTCTCAAGTCAGTTATATATATAAGCTGCAAATGTTTGCCCTGGTTTCTGCTCTCATGTGTAAAACAAATGCCTCTCTAATGTAATATTCATCTGGGCGTTACACATTTCTCTGAAGTTGTGCTTCAAACACTCAGGGTCTTCCCTTGATTCAGCTTGTACGACAATATGGTGGTCTGCACCTTCTCCTTCATATACTGCTGGTGCATACACAAATGAACGCTCTCTTTCTATGGCCTCTGACCTTGCTAGGTTTAGCAAAATGAATGCCCTTGTGCATGCATCTCTATCTGCATAAGCTGCTTGTATAAAATTATTGTACTCTTGCTCAACTATTCGCCAGTTCTCTGCAATATTCTGATCAAACACAAGTGGAAGGGGTCTTTGAAATCCATCTGCCATATTAACACATACCAGTGAAGGGTTTTGTAAATAAGCATAAGCATACACACATGCACATATGCCAGAACTAATGCCAGTAATTCTCCAATGCCTTTGTACTCTGAACTTATAACTTTGCTGGGCTTTTTGGAATTATGTGAATAAACAAACTTGTAGTACTTTCAAATAAGTGGACTTTGCGAAATAAACTCTTGGGCAATTTGGTACTTTTGTAATGTCGTCGTAAGGGCGAAAATGCTGAAGTAATTTATCATGTACTAAAGTCATTTACCATCATTTTAAGAAACTTTACAATGCAACTCACAAGCACTGTAATACTCTTGCAATGTCATCTTTTGTAAGAAAACACCTCTTATCAGTGTAAGAAACATCAAGCAAATAAATTGCACAATGCAAATAAATTGAACGTCTGTTGCCTTAAACTCAATTACTTTTCAAAGTAATTGCACTTTGCAAATAACTGCATACAGCACACTGAAATGCCCCCAAAATGGCAGTACCTTACCAATCAACTCTCTACAGTACGAGAAACACTCTGTAATGGCAGCACTGTGCAAAAAGACACACCCAGCACAAGATACTTTTCGAAATGGCTATACGTTGACTGTATTACACAAAATAATTGCACTTTGCACACAATAAACTCTTTGAAATACATGCACAGTCATAAGCACACACTGTAAGCACTTTTACACACTTTGAGATACTTTGAATAGCTCTAGTTATGCCCTTGATACAATACAAAGTCGTAGTTATGCCCAAATACAGCACTTTGCCAAAACACATACAGTTGCCTTGCTTTATTTTGCTTAATATGCCCTTTTTCTTTTCTTATTATATTCATTTTGCTTGTTTAAGCCCTTTTCATACCCAATGTACTTTTCTTGTGCTCATTTTACTCTAAACTTGCCCAACTTTGCCTTGAACACAGTCATTTTGCTTTAAACATACTCATTTTTTGCTTTAAACATACTCGTTTTGCTTTAATGTTAATCGTTTCATTGAATACTTTTATCTTAAACATTTTCTTTAGTTAACAAAGTTTCATACTTTCCGCTTGTCTGATAATGCAGTTTGTGTCCTTGTAATGCCCTTTTATTGCCTGTTGTATCGAATAAATAGCTTGTGGTATTACTCATTACCTTTGATTCTTTCTGGCTCTGTTTATGCACTTTTCTCTCAGTTTTACCTTCACTGTCATCTTTGCACCTCATGGCTCCAAATATTCTTCTCACTTCCATCCAGGTTCTGACAGTATCGCTTTTGTGTCTGGGACACAAATTGTCTTCATGGGTTCTGTTCAAGCAGCTTTATTTCATATAAACACATTACATATGTTGGCTATTGACTTTAATTAAGTAACTTATATACAAACTGACAACTATGATCATGCATGCTCACTCCCTGGCTGCTCCTTCAAAATGGTACTGGGGGGTTGCACGTGTGAGGGTTATATACGTGCACGTACAGCCTCAAATGCTTCTTAAAGATATAGCACACTGTTAAATAAAATTAAGAATTCAATACACAGGAGGTTCAGATTCAAAAGTTTACTAGTGTACACCAGGAGGAAAAAAACGTACAAGTACAGAATTCTGTCTGACATGAAACAGGAAGCACACAATTTTATATAGGTTTAACATTCAAGCTATGCCCACCTTACTGACGTGACATGTCACAGGGCATCTACATCACTTTAGCTTACAAGCCTCTATTCTTTTAATCTGCTGATGCAGTATGTTTTAAAAAACTTTTCCTCTAGATACAATATGGCCTTGCTATCCAGCTGGTCAGACATAATGTCTTTCTGTAAAGTTACTTGTTCAAGGTTTCATATCAGTTCGAATACAATGGCAGCTTCAGTCTTTTAATGTATGTCTTTGTTCTCTGTTATACTTTCTCACACAGCTGCGTGCTATCTAAGTAACACATATACAAGGCCAGATCATTCCAACAGGAAAGAGCAGAAGATTTCATTATTTCACACATTTAATTTCCTGACCCAGCAGATAATCACTTATGAAAAGCATAAACATTAAAACTTGCTAAGCTAGCATTCTGCCAGGGTCAAAGATCAGCTTTTGCTTCAAGCCACACTGCAGTTTCAAAACTACTTCACATTTAGACATGAATTAATTTTACTACTATATGATTAATAGAATAAAATGCATTATATACTACTTTGCTTTTAAGCTAGCATTTCTTATGTGTTCAAATACACATTTTTCTAACATTTTCCCCCTATTAATGCTTTTTATTCTATTTTGAAGTATGCATAGTGTCATTTCATCTCCTAGCCTTTTCCACTCAGGATTTTCAGCTAGGTGAGTCATTCAATCTATACTTCAGAAAAAGCGTCATCTGAAATCAATCTTTCAATTTCAATATCTTGGTAGAAAGTTTCAGTAACAGATACATCAACAAAATCTTTGATTAATCTTTTCATGCAGGGAATTCCACAGCAAACACATGCTCCTATTAGGAGTATACCCACACAAATGGCAATCAGAATATTCATTAGGATGGAATCCCACCCCCCAAATAGATTCTGGAAAAAGTCCATCAGTGGGTTTGGGCCTGGTTCAGTCATGGCTGATACTTGCTGAATTACCTCTAGGTGGTTATTTATCTCATGACGATTGTCAGGAATAAAAGCACAGCATTCTTCTTTGATAAGCGCGCATGTACCACCTCTCGCCGCTAAGGTGAAGTCAAGAGCCATCCGATTTTGTAGCACAACAGTTCTCATTGCATTCAGTTCATCAGTCACTAGTTCTAGGGCAGAAAAAGTTGCATTACTCATTACTTCGAGAAGTTTCGACAATTTCCTCAGCTCCCAGATCGATTTGACTGCTCCATAGGCTGGGCATATTCCCGCCCAGGATATAACACTGTCACTCAAGTCCATATGAGTCAGTTCGCTTTTGTCTTTTACTGAATTATGGTCTTTCCAACCAGCTTCGATCTTTCCAACTGGATCCACAGGTTTCTTAACTGGACCTTCGGACTTTTGAGCTGTTTCTCTTACGTTTCGTATCTTACCCAAAGGTAATTCTGTAGCATGTCTTATTGCCGGAACCAAGTAACCCAAAAAACAACTGCCGGACCAATTCTCAGGTAACCATTTATATGCCTTTTTCCCAAAAATAAAATAACAGTTTTCTACTTTAGTACTAATACGCATCAGCCCTGCATGATAACATTTTCTGATCTATAACTGACAATTGTTTAAACAGAACTGGATTTTTTTTAATGTCACTCATAGTTGTTTTCAATGAGTTCAAATATGAGTCATAATTAGTATTGCAAAAAGTATTGCCATTACTATTCTTAATATAACATCGGTAAGAAATAGTTATGTTACAATTGCTCCAGCCCACCTGGAGAGTGTCATTTTTATAGAAACATACAACTCCTTTTTGTGTGATAGGTAAAAATAAAGCTATTTTGTCCTGTGATCTCACAGTTCCTGTGTCAAAAAGTAAATTCTCCCAAGTCTCATTTATCCCCAAAGGGACAGCAGACATTATCAGTCCTCCATATGCTGTTGGTATAGCTGTACAAACCCAGCAATTTGAAATGTTCATAGTCTCTGCATACACACGTTTCATGGCTAGGTATGTGTTAAAATTTGGATGCCAGTCTATAGACATTTCATCACGCCTTCCCACTTTCACTTGTGCGGTTGTGTGCAGGATAAACCACAGCAAGAGGAAAATTGTCACAATTACAGTTAATAAATGTACACACAAAGAAATGATTATGCAACATCTCTGGGGTTGATCTAGACTTCTATTCGCTTTGTTTTTGGCCATCTCGGTCTGGTTGTATATCAGTCACAAAGTTTTTATCAAGTTGAAAGTTTTTTACCGGTTTACAATGCGTCAAATGAACCCAGGATGTCCTTTCAGCCACTCTGACTGCAGTAGGCATTGCCAACAGAACCTGGTACGGTCCCTCCCACTTTGGACTCGCCCAATTCTTCCTTTTCGTCACTTTCACCCAAACGTATGTCCCAGGAACCATGACTGCTTCCACCGGTCTGGTCTGTTCCTTATCTGAAAAAGAGTTAAACTGCAAAACAGATTTATTTGTTAACAGTCTCCTCATATAACTAGCTAATGAACTGTCAGCCTCTTGCTCTGCAGGCATGAGAGCTTTCCACTGAGGCACATAATATGCTCTCCCAAAAACCATTTCAAATGGAGTCAAACCCTTTACATTTGGAGCCGTTCTCATACTCAGCAGTGCTAAAGGCAGACAGTATAGCCAATTCTTTTGGGTCTCCTCTACTAGCTTCCTAAGTTTATTCTTTAGGATACCATTGTACATTTCCACCAGTCATGCTGACTGTGGGTGGTAAGCACAATGGTTCTTCAAGGAGATACCAAAAAATCTCCCAAGCTGGTGAATCATTTGATTCACAAAATGTGTGCCATTGTCACTATAAATCCTTTCCGGAATGCCAAATCTAGGGATTACTTCTTTTATCAGGGCTTTTGCCACTGTTGCTGCATCCGGGTTTTTGGTTGGAAAAGCTTCTACCCATTTAGAAAATATGTCTACAATAACTAAACAAAACTTTTTCCCTTCACATTTATTCAATTCTATGAAATCCATACAAATAGTATGGAACAGATACGGTGGTATAGGAAAACTTCCTTGCTTGGTTTTAAATGCCCCTTGTGTGTGATGCTTGTTACAAGTATGACAAGCTGCACAAAATATTTTTGTGTAGTTTATGTATCCATACGTTTGGAATATTCGATTTACTAACTGTACCATCCCCCCTGTTGAGACATGGCACTGCCCATGGCTCAACAAAGCTGCATATCTAAATAAATTAGATGGTAATATCGGTTTTCTTTCTTTGGAAATGTACAGTCCATTCTCAAGAATTGCACCTCGTTTTACCCATTTTTGTTTTTCTGCTTTTGTAGTAAGCGTCTGCATTGTTTTTAACATGTCTAAATCTAAAATCTCAGAGGGTTGTAATTCCTCATTTAAAAGTACAGCTTCTGAGTCTGAGGCTGCTTTCTTTGCAGCTGCATCAGCTCGTGCATTGCCTTTCGAAATCTTATCTTGTTGTTTTGTATGAGCTACACATTTACAAATAGCTACTTTGGTAGGTAACTGAATAGATTCTAATAACTCCAAAATAAATTGTGCATGATTAATAGGTTTTCCACAAGATGTTATCATTCCTCTGTTTTTCCATTGTTGTGCAAATACATGTACTGTAGAAAAAGCATACTGACTATCAGTATATATGTTCACACACTTGTTTTTTGCTAAAGTACATGCTCTCGTCAAAGCTATCAATTCCGCTGCTTGTGCAGATAAGTTGTGTGGTAAGGATTGAGCTTCTAAGATTTCAGTGCCTGTAACTACTGCATACCCTACCAGATTCTTCCCTGTAGGACCCCTTCTGCATGAGCCGTCCACATAATATATCACATCGGCATTATCCAAGGGCATATCTGTAAGATCTTGTCTAGGTAAAGCTAACTGTTCAATTTCCTGCAGGCAGCTGTGTGGTGTGCCCTCCGCAGGAGTTGGAAGTAATGTTGATGGATTCAGTGTCGTACATCGTTCAATTGTCATATGAGGTTGGCTCAGCAGTATAGTCATACATGAAAGATGTCTAGCAGGAGAAAGGTATGCCATTTTCTCTTGCAGTAAAATTATTGCAACTGCATGAGGCACTCTCAATGTGAGAGGGTGGAATAACACCACTGAGGCCGAAGCCTGTACTGCCATTGCGGCTGCAACTACTGCTTGTACACAGTGAGGCAAAGATTGTGCCACTGGGTCTAACTGTGATGAATAGTAGGCTATGGGGCGTTGCTTGTCTCCATGTTGTTGCGTCAATACTGACATCATGTACCCTTGCTTACAATCTACGGTCTGAAAGAACCGTTTGTGATAATTTGGAAGTCCTAAAACTAATGAAGAAGCTATCAACTGCTTCAACCTGCAGAAAGCCGTTTCAGCTTTGGTTGTCCATTGTAAGATATCTTGTGCTGCCATTGGTGTCTTATATATCAAGTCAGTCAGTGGAGCAGATTCCAAAGCATAATTTGGTATCCAGCTCCGACAAATTAGTTGTACCTAAGAAAGACATCATTTCTTTCTTGGTCGTTGGCTTGGGTGCTTGCAAAATTGCTGTTTTTCTTTCCTCATCTAGTATTCTACCTTCATTGGATATTACATATCCTAGGTATCTAACTTGTTTTCTCCAAAGTTGTAACTTACTTTTGTTTACTTTGTGTCCTTGTGTTGCTAAAAATTTCAATAATGCTACAGTATCCTCCCTGCACTGTTGCTGGGTGGGGGCTGCTAGCAAGATGTCATCTACGTAAAGTAGAATTTGACTACCTCCCGGTGGGGTAAACCTTGCCAGGTTGCTAGCCATTTCTTGTGCAAATATTGTTGGGCTCTCACAATATCCCTGCGGTAGTCGAGTATACGTATAACTTTTACCCTGAAATGTAAATGCAAACCAATATTGACTATCAGGATGTATAGGTATTGAAAAGAAGGCATTGCTAATATCTACCACAGAGAAATACTTCTGTTGTGGTTCTAAATTGTTTAACAAGGTATGTGGGTCTGGCACCGTAGGTGCTCTAGGTATTACTGCATTATTTACAGCTTGTAAATCTTGTACCATCCGCCATTCCCCGTTTGCTTTTTTAACAGGAAATAGGGGTGTATTACATGGTGAATCAGGAGATTCTACCAGTACTCCTTCTTTGAGTAATGCTGCTATTATAGGCTTAATTCCTTTTTCTGCATAGTTTCTCAAAGGGTATTGTCTTTTCTGTGGTCTAAAAGCTGACTTTGGGGTAATTGTAACTGGTCCTGCTGTTCGAATAAGTCCTACATCTGACTTGCCTGTTGACCAAAGAGTCGTTGGAATTTCACATAAGGCCTTTTCTTCTTCTTCTAATAAAAATGCTAATCAGCTGTCCTCGCTAGATTGCAAGTGTACAGCTGGATGTGTCTGTGTCAACCAATTCAGTTTTTGTTTTTGTATCCCTTGTTCTGACAGTTCTAAATCAGTCTGTTTCTCCCATCTTGTTACTTTTTCTCCTAAATCTGCCCATTTAACACTTTTGTTCTTTGTCAAGCTGACATGTGGCAACTGATTTGATCTATACAATGCAAGGAATTCTTGAGGTAATGAACAGCTAACTACACTGTTCCCCTCAGTATCCCAGTACAAAATGCATAAAACCAATCTAGTTGCACGATTTCTAAACAGTTCTTGCTCATACTCTCTATCAGGTCTTGGTGTAGTACAGTAGTATAGAGTACAGTGTAACAAATGCTGTCGATCAGTGTCAAGGGAGGGGGCTTTACTGATGGCTACGTTCATCAGCTCCTCGGTCACTGCCCCTGGACCAGTCGTGACTAGGTCCTGGCTGTACCAATAAAAGGTTTCACCCTCTGATCGCACTACAAAGGCATCCATTTGTCTCTGTGCCTCCATACCTTGTACAGTTGGAACTACTGCTATGCCAAATATCTGCATAAGGTCCCTGCCCAGTAGGTTTACTGGACACTTTGCAGAAACAACTATTTTACTTCTCTGGGTCATACCTGAAACAGGGTCAGTTATTGCTATATCATGGGAAAGTGGTTCCCTGTATAACTGTTCATTTGCGGCTTTTACTAGTATATAATCAGGTGATTCTGAATGTTCTGGTAACTTGGAGGGGTGTATCAAAGTCCGTGATGCTCCTGAGTCACACAGGAATTTGACTCTCCTTCCCTCCACCAGAAGTGTAACTTCCGGTTTCGTATCTGCCAAGTAGAGCTCTAGGCTCAATAATGCTAAGTCCAAAATGTCACTTTCTTCATCCTCCATATCTACTTGCACTTCCTTTACTCCTTCTATCACATTTACATTTGTGTTCTGTTCATTAACTTTTCCTGATGATTTCTGACTTTCACTTGATGCATCCTCACTATCATATAGTCAGTCCTCATCTCCTTTATCTTCTGTAATTACCTTTTTGTTTTGCCTACAATCCCTTGCTAGATGTCCTTTTTTCCCGCACTTGAAGCATTCACCTCTCTTTTTCCTTTCTTCAAAATCTTCTGATCGTTTGTCAGACTGTTTGTTTCCCTGGGTATTTTTCTTGCCCTTTTTACCTGACTGTAATACAAATACTTCAGCTCTGTCTTCAGCAGTGAAGACTTGCGCCTTCTTTTTCTTTTTACTATTAAAATGTCTCTCAGCATGTCTAGCGTATTCGAGTAAGGCTTGTAGCCTCCCTGTTCGATGATCTATCATATGCTTCGCAATGAAGCTACTAATAGGTGCAATGCAACCTTTTAAAAATGCATTTTTTAATTGTTGTTCATACGGGGAATCAGTTGTTTGGTTCTCAGGAACCGACATACCGCTATGATTATTAAAACATTCTAATAATCTAGCATAATATCCATCTATTGTCTCATTTTCCTGTTGTATGCATTGATTAATGCAAGTCCAGTCTGCTCTGGGTTTCCATTTCTCAGAGATTCGGTCTGTCAGACCTTTCACTCTGTTGTCTAACTCTGCGTCACTATGTGGGAGTGGTCTGAGTTCTGCATTACGAGGATTCCAGGCACCACAAATCATGTGCCAATCTGGACCTATAATTTGTCTTACTACTTTTTCTACTTCTTCCCCATTCAAGTGGTAACTTAACCTCATGCCTTGTAAATCTTCTAAAAATTTCGTAAAATTAACTTTCAGATGGGGGATTCCCCTCAGTAGCCTTCCGGATGTCTTCCGGTGTCCATGGTCTATATACTAAGAGTGTTGGATCCTGCCCTTCCTGTCCTGCCTGAGGATTTGGAACTTCTATAAGTGGGCATATTTCTTCCTCACTCTCATCCTGTAGATTTCTCTCTATCTGGTATGATTCTGTGTCCCTATGTGTTTTACGTGTTCCGGACCTAGTCTCAATAGGATCTCTAACAAATAATTGTGGTTTTGCTGAAACTTCAGGATAACGCGGAGGCGGACCAGCCTGTCCACTCGCTTCATATCCTGAAAAGGGTAAGGGAGGGGGTAAGGGAGGAGGAGGAGGAGCTGTCACTATTACCAAGTTATTATCCTCTTTGTCTAAAAATAATGTTTTTGAATTTTTAAGCTTCTGTTCTCTACGATTTGCTTCCTCAATCCACCTGTGTGCTTGAGGAACGCCTAGTTGGCGTTGCTTTTTTGCCTGACCTCCTGCATCAGATTTAAGCTGTTTAAGGAGTTTAACTAGTGAAGGTTTATCTAGTTTACCATCAAATTCATATTTGCTAACCCATTTCGTATAATACCTAACGTTATCAGAACGCTGTAATTGCATGTATTTTGCGTCTTCGGTTAGGGGCGGATCTCGCGAGGTTTTAGTGCACTGATTACCCATGTCAAAGAAAATGTTACGTAACCCTTTTTTATCACGTGATATCAAGTTCTTAGTTCCTGTTTACAGTTTATCTAGAATAACTGCCTACCTTATTCTGTTACCCTCATCTATGACCAAATATACAGTACTTCCTTTTGTCCCTGATCTGCAAAACAAATCTTGGCAACAATATACTGTAACCTAGTCCCTGATCTAAAACAGAAAAAAGGCAAATTCTTCCTACCTGAGCCTCCGGTATTGAACTGTTCAAATGTCCACTCTTCGCCACAGATCAGAAAGTGGCCAGCCTCTTTACACGACAATTCAGTCGGAGGTCTTTTCACCCAAGAAGAAGCGTTTCGGTAACTTCTCCTGTGCAGTATTCGACCACCAGTAGACTCTGATCTGCAGCTGTCTGAGGGAATTTTCCATCTGCGAAGGACCAAACTGTTAAATAAAATTAAGAATTCAATACACAGGAGGTTCAGATTCAAAAGTTTACTAGTGTACACCAAGAGGCAAAAAACGTACAAGTACAGAATTTTGTCTGACATGAAACAGGAAGCACACAATTTTATATAGGTTTAACATTCAAGCTATGCCCACCTTACTAATGTGACATGTCACAGGGCATCTACATCACTTTAGCTTACAAGCCTCTATTCTTTTAATCTGCTGATGCAGTATGTTTTAAAAAACCTTTCCTCTAGATACAATACGGCCTTGCTATCCAGCTGGTCAGACATAATGTCTTTCTGTAAAGTTACTTGTTCAAGGTTTCATATCAGTTCGAATACAATGGCAGCTTCAGTCTTTTAATGTATGTCTTTGTTCTCTGTTATACTTTCTCACACAGCTGCATGCTATCTAAGTAACACATATACAAGGCCAGATCATTCCAACAGGAAAGAGCAGAAGATTTCATTATTTCACACATTTAATTTCCTGACCCAGCAGATAATCACTTATGAAAAGCATAAACATTAAAACTTGCTAAGCTAGCATTCTGCCAGGGTCAGAGATCAGCTTTTGCTTCAAGCCACACTGCAGTTTCAAAACTACTTCACATTTAGACATGAATTAATTTTACTACTATATGATTAATAGAATAAAATGCATTATATACTACTTTGCTTTTAAGCTAGCATTTCTTATGTATTCAAATACACATTTTTCTAACACACGCACTTTACACTATGATTTACAGCTTGTTTGTGTGTTTTTAATAAAGAAGATTCGACTTGAACCAGCTTGTGCTTCCGTACTTTCATTAGTGGATTTATACTTGGGAAAGTTTGGAAAGTTTTAAAGAAAGTATTTCTACCACCTGTTATTAGGTTGGATATTTACAGTATGGTTTTTATTAGGTGCCTAAACTCAGGGAATATTAGATCTTCCACACAGACAAGTTTCCTCATTGTTTGTTTTTGGACCCAGTATATTGATGTACTGCATTTGTAAGATTTCTAGGGACACCACAAAGACTATTTGTTTCAGTTGTGCACTGCGGGACTTTGTGGACCAGAGTGTTTCTCTCCATCATTGGTTCCCTGTACTGCAGTGGCTTTCCTATAAACCATTCATCTCTTGGAAAACAGCAGGTTGACACTTGTTATTTGCACCATCCTGGGATGAAACTGAAGTAAATCAGATTCAGGATGATATTGACAGGGGTAAAGGAAGACTTGACCCAATTAATGAAAATTCAGAGACTTTCTCAAAACTAGATAAGCAGTTCAAATGCATGAAAAGACTTTATTGGGAACATATTTACTTGCAATAACACTTGGATAAGAAAAGGTTGCTTAGGGGTTTGAGACGCAACAAAAGAATGCACATGAAAAAAATACAGAAGATTCACTATCGAAGGAATGGAATCTTGTAAGATGCCAACTACAAACTAATTCATCTACTTGTAAAAAACAATTTGACTGGCCAAGAAGCAACTAAAACTTTAATCACAGAACCGGAAGGAACTTTTGAGAGTGAGAACCACGATGAGCTTGACACAATATCTGAAGTTCTTAAAGAGAGAGTGAAAGGATATGAGCAATGCATAAAGGAACATAAGATCACTAAGATGAAGAGAGATCAGCAGGACAAGGAGGACCCCAAGAGGCTTACCAAGGCAAAAAAAAAAATAGAAACTGGAGAACCAACAACAAACAGGGTTCTAATTATTATAGGAATTACAACAGGGGTAATAGAAGGAATTATTACCATGGCAGCAGACCTTGATGGGATTTGTACAATGGAGATCACTGCACAGAACCAGACAGGGGTGCTGCATAAGAACAACAGGAAGCTCCCACCATTACAATCACCCCTGGCCATCAGCACACCTCAGAGACCCAGTGTGGAACAGGTGGATTCAGATCAAAACAGAGACCAGAGCCACAGAATGGACCAGAGTCACCAGAGGGATCTAATGGAAGAATAGCAGAACCGACAGGACAACCGAGACCACCAACAATTCAGCTACATGAACAGCAACAGCACCACTACTGAGACTCACATCATCAGGAAGAACTTTTTCAGCAGAACAGACAGCAATCACCATACCAGTACCAGAACCAACACCAGTACCACTACCAAGACCAATGTCAGAGCTCCAGGGCTGGTCCCTGTTACCAGAGCCACAACAAGGAATACTACTACAACCCACTGAGATTTCAGAGGGCACAAGAGGAATTTCAGTGCTCTCAAACTCCATCCAGGAACCCCCAAGGCAACAGGAAGACCAAAGAGTTGGACTGGGATGAGGGAAATGAGGTACATGGGCAATCCCAACTACAGCCCAGGTCCCAGAATCAGATGGAGGAACCAGCCACAGTACTAACTTATCTGCTAATTTGGAACTACTCCAAAAAAAGAATTGTCTGACAATGAAAGAAGTGTACTTTCTAAAGGGCTTACCTTTGTACCCAATTGCAGAAGTGATGCAGCCCAGGTACTTATAGACCTCAAGAGTTATGTCAGAAAACTCAATTTGAAAGTGCAATTCCATTGCAAGGCTAAGAATTATGAAAATAAACCCACTGATGAGAATATAAAGAGACCCAGCAGCTGTTGCCCTCCCTTACACCAAATGCTAGCTGCATTTAAAGTAAAATGTGAAATAGATATTAGCAAATTGCTACAGAAACCACCAAAGAAAAAGTGCTTTAACCTCACACATGAAGAGAGAGAAAAGCTTTAATTGAACTGGGGCATGGTAAGTCTAGGCTTACAATGAAGGCTGACAAGACGGGGAATATTAGCGACTGATCCTATAAATTGCAATCTGAGAATAGAAGACATGTTAAATGACACAAATTTTTATGAGAATTATACTTTTGATAGAATAAAGAGACCATACAGTGACTAGAATGCCAACCTTCCATCATTATATGAAGAAGGACTGATTACAGAGAATCTGTACTATTATTTATTGACCCTATGCCCTCATTTGCCTACATTTTTTGGAATACTGAAACCTCATAAAAATAAAGATAACCTAACATACAGACCAGGGGCGTCAAATGGGGAATCCCTTACGGAAGCAACGGCTATATACCTAGATTATTGAAACCCCTAGCTGAGAAGAGCATATCATATATTAAATATTCTATGGACTTTTTGGGAAAAATAAGAAGCATTCTCGTTGAAGCTGACAGCATCTTGCTAACAATCGATACAGAGTCATTATATACTGTGCTTCCTCACAATTACTGTATAAAAGCAGTTGTGGATTCTTTTAGAAGACACCATAATGGCACACAAGCACAGCTACAAAAGTTAAGTAATTTCATTAATTTGATACTGGATTTTAACTTTACCTTCAATGGAAAACATTACAAGCAAAAGACTGGAATAACTATGGGGGTGGCGATGGCTCCCAGAATAGCCAACATAGCCCTAGGCAAGTGGGAGGTGGATTTTTTGTTCACCAACAGAAATTTCATGCAACACATCTTATGCTATCTTCGTTTTATTAATGATATTTTTGTTGTATAGAAAGGTGACACTACAGCTAGAAGGGTTTATCAGGTACCTCAATCTGACTACTACCTTCCTACGTTTCACCTTCTCCCACAGATCCAGCTCAATCATGTTCTTAGACATGCTAACTTCCAAGGACATTAACAACAACAGAATTTCCACTGATCTTTTCCAAAAAACAATGAGTGTGATCCTCTTACTCCACAGTAAAAGTCTGCATCCTACCAAGACAAAATATAATGTGGTTAGGTCCCAGGGATATAGGTTAGCTAGAATTACCACAAAGATGGAACCTTTTCTGAGAAACCCTAACAATTTGAAAAATGATTTCTTAGCAAAGGGGTACGAGAACCAATGTTAAGAAAGATTTTTGAACCAATTATTGAACTTAAAAATACCGATGCATCCACACTAAACCGACCCATTGGAAGAAAATTTGTGGACAATAAATCAAGGCAGCTGCATACTGACATATACTATGGATTTTCATTGTATCAAGAATATTATCAAGAAGAACTGTGCTATAATAACAGAAAGCCCTTATCTTGTAGACATTTTGGGTGAAGCCCTGACTTTTTTATATAGGAAGGCTGGAAATATTAGGAGCTTTGTAGAAAGAAAACCTTTTAAACCACAGGAAAGGAACCTAAAAAATGTGAAACAAACTGTACATTTCACACCTACATTCAAGAGGGAGACTCTTTTTACTGCCCATGTTTAAAAAAACTAATTAAGACTATTGCAGGCAGAGAGTGCAACTCTACACAAGTTGCTTACAGGACTAGTTGCAATGGATGCAATGCATTTTATGTGGGAAGCACTATTAATAAACTGAAACAAAGGATTTTGGGTCATCTATCCGAGATCCAGTCTAAATGCAGAAACATTGACCAAGCCAGACAACTTCAACTTCACAGATGACACTCTGGTTTAAATTTCAAATACTTGATCACATAGACCTCACTGAACTTGAAGAAGACATCCTGAATACTTTAGAAAAACAAGAACTTATGTGCAACTAAGGCTGAACTCTCTTAGAAAGCCTTGCCTAAACTATTATTGCTCACTGAAAAGTGTACTTGAGCTAAGAAAGTTGCCCATGCCCCATTGTTTACAAGACTGAATTTGTGAACTTTATTTGTTTATTTGCAATTTTTATTTTATTTATTTTTATTTATTTTTATTTTACATTTGTTGACCGGGCTAGTCTAACTGGAGATATTTCCATTTTCAGTAGAGGCCCGGGGAGAAAAAGAACAGAGATACAATTTAAGCAAAAAAACTAAAGAGTTTTTTAAAAGTTTTAAAAACAGAGAAACTAACAACTCTACAGTTATTATTAACAATTAATTATTAACTTTGTAAATGTAATTTTAAAATTTAATATTATGGTAATGCCTTATTATTATTTTGTTTTAGAGGATACGTTTGTATATAAATATTTACCTTTTTATAATAACCATTTTTTAAATGTTTAAACGTTTATTCTAATTATATCTTTATTTTTACTATTATTAGATTAAGGGCAAATTCATAAGATATTTTCTCATTTTTTTATAACTAGGACTGTTGATTACTGTAGAACCTCATTTGATCATTATCAGTATGTGCATATTCCACAGATGTCATGACATTTTATTAATTTTTGTTTATAACATTTTAGTGCAAACAGGAACAGCTTTAATATTTACACTCATATTAGTGATGGGTTGAATGCCGCTTATTTTATTTGGCTCTATAGATTAAATTCTGAATACTTTAAATGGTAAACTAATATTATTTTTTTTTCTTTTGGTTTAAAAACAGCAGAGATAGATTCCATATAGCACATGCATGATTTTCATGACAGTTTAGACTTTTAAGGTTGTAACTTTTTAATGCACAGTGTTTGAGTTTAACTAAACACATATTGAGTATTAGGGGCAGATATACTACATGTTTATATTGACTCCAATACTATAACATTCATAAATTTTAAATGGGGTCATGTTTACACATTTTTATAGGGTCTGCACACCTAAGCGAATCTCACTGCTGTGAACATGAGAAACTGTTTTTCCACTAGATTTTTCATATATATATATATATATATATATATATATATATATATATATATATATATATGTGTGTGTGTGTGTGTGTGTGTGTGTGTGTGTGTGTGTGTGTGTGTGTGTGTGTGTATATATATATATATATATATATATATATATATATATATATATATATGTATATATATATATATATATATATATATATATATATATATATATATATATATATATATATATATATATATATATATATATATATATTTTTTTTTTTTTTGTTAGATTTCTCAGTGCATTTTATTTTAAAATTCTTTGATAGATTTATCATTTCAGATGAATAGACTTATGTACATATATTAAGATTTTAGTAGTTTTTTTTAAGATTTTTTTTTGTACTACATTTTCTTAAATAATATGTATTGTTTTAGCCCAACAAAATGTAGCATTATATAGTGTTTAACTTTTAATTTTTAGTTGCTTTTCCCATTTGACACACAAACATGAAAAGTTCTAATAGATGAAAGTGATCTATGTTAAAAATGTTTTTGAATGTTTGTAGAAAAGATTTCTAAGGAATTTTAAAAAGACATGTTAACTTTTTCTTTTTTGATACTACAATGAAATGCTTTCAGGAAATGTTAGCAATTATTAATATATAATTTTTAGTTTAACTTTTAGTTTAACATATCCTGGAGTCACACAGCTTGAAGTAGGGCAGCACTGTGTCTAATATCACACTGGTGTATGGGGGAAGGGGTAATTAGCAAGTAAATATGCTAATTGTCTTTTACAATGGATCTACCCTAGTAAACCACTCACATTCTTTTAAACATGCTTTTAACCAGGTATATAAATGGAATGGTGAATTTCTACACTTTATTCTGTTATTTCAAGTGTAGAAATTCACCATTCCATTTATATACCTGTTTAAAAGCTGTTATTTCAAGTGTACTGCGGTGGTGGTGCTGCGGTAGCATAGTTGCCTCACAGTAAGACGTTGTCCTGTTCGATTCTCAGCTAGAGCGTCTTCTGTGTGGAGACATGCATGAATGGGCATACCTTCGTTGAAGGTTGTGTGTCAGGGCTGGCAACAAGGCACGTAAAAATCTACTGCCAATCATTAGCAGACCAGAGTTCTACTGTGGCGACCCCTAACCGGGAAAAGCCGAAAGACACAACAACATTCTGTTATTTCAAGTACTATTTTGATTGCTTGTTTGTGTGTTTTTAATAAAGGTTTGACTTGAACCAGCTTGTGTTTCCCTACTTTCATTAGTGGATTTATACTTTGGAAAGTTTTAAAGAAAGTAGTTCTACCACCTGTTATTAGGTTGGATATTCACAATATGGTTTATATTAGGTGCCTGAACTCTAGGGAAGTTTAGATCTTCCACACAAAGAAGTTTCCTAGTTATTTTTCAGTGAAATTATGAAACAGTGAATACTTTGTGGATATAGCTGTAATATTGCTAATTCTGAACATGAGCAAATACGGCTAAAAATGGTATAAATAACTGAGGAGTAACATTAAATTGTGATGCAGTGTTGCTTTTATTGTAAAGTGCACCTGGGGCTGAGAATGGAAGTAGTCAGCCTAGGAAAAGTGCTCTACCATGATTAACAAATATATAAAATGCTGATAATGTAGCATTTCACATGTGAAAAAAGCAGTTATACTGCTACTTGTGAACAGAAATAAATACAACCAAAATACAAATTAGTGAATCAACAGGGTAGAAACCCAAGGAATAGAAAACCATAAATAAATGAACTTGTAATATTGGTGTAGTTCAGAGAGAAACAGAAAGAGATGTGAGAAGGAAACATGAGCAATGCTTATATGATAAGGCTAGTAACAGCAAAGAGAAGGAAGTAGGCATGACTTGGGGTAAGTCACTTCATATGTTATACGGGGGTGATGATAGTTTTCAGAACTATAACTGCAGAAGCTGACATGCAAATCTTGACACCAGTTCTTGAAATTCTTTTAAATGGCTAAAAATGAGAGCAGAAACCATTACAGACCATGCCTGCAACAGTTCCAGGGTCAGTACAATAACTCTTTAAAGCTACAGGTGTCAAAAAGACTCCAGTGTCTTTATAAAGTGCTTCAGAGTTAAGAATAGCATTTTTGAGGAAACTCGTTTACTGAAAATTATGTCAGAAGACGAAGTCTAGAAAAAAAGGAGGGAGGTATGGGAGTCAGTCTCCACATGAGTACCTACTAAGAATATGAACCACTCTGCTGTTATCACAAGTCATTTTTTTACTTTACTTGATTATAACAAAAGAAACTGTGTGTTTCATTCATTGTATTTATGTATCCATGTGACTAGAGAATTTGCATCTCTTTATATATTTTTAATTCAATCCTCAGACTGAATCACTTACACAGGTGCAATAACAGAACAGTATAAAGAAATGATGCCTTCACCGCAAAAAAGATAAATCATTTAGCAGTATTACAGAACAGTTCTGACAGCCTTATGATCATTAGCAGTTATTCATCTGTCTCCCTGGATACTCCTAAAGGGTGTGATTAGTTTGGAAATTAATGGCTGAAGCAACCCACGCTGCTCACAGATCTCTTCCCATGACTACTCTTTCATGATGGGTACATAAATCATATTCCACTTGTGTCTTTTTGATATTAATAGAAAAGCATTACATTAAAGCAGTAAAATGGGCGAAGACAAATGAGGTCTTAAAAATTTTTTGTGAAACATATTTCATTTTAGTGCAGTATGCTTGCTTGGCAGAGATGATATAATGCAGACTGCTGCATGCATAGACATTTAATGTTTAAGCACTTAACCTCTATAGTTGATCTTTCTGTATCTCTATCTCTCTCACCCCAACACACACACTTTAACTGGTATGATTTAGGCCCTCAGATTTAGCCTTGCTCATCCTAGGTTTATAATATTCCTCATAAAGTCAGACCTGTTTAAGGCAACATACTTTATTAAATACACAAACAGAAAAACCTATACAAAAATTACTACTACTAACTCTATAGGAGCACATGATGACTTATTGGAACAATAACAAAGTGTTCCTCTTTTTGCCACCCTGCTATTTTTAAAGGCCAGAGCTATGACCTTTAATACTTACAGGTTGAAATGTATGCCCCTC
Organism: Protopterus annectens; assembly: GCF_019279795.1. Classification (NCBI taxonomy): domain Eukaryota; kingdom Metazoa; phylum Chordata; order Ceratodontiformes; family Protopteridae; genus Protopterus; species Protopterus annectens. The sequence goes on along the minus strand of NC_056741.1, from coordinate 1,799,823,271 downwards.
CTCCTTTCTATTTCCCCGTCTGTGTACTTGGAGAATCTTAGTGTTTTGGGCATGAAATCAGCAGTTCTGTCTTCTGTTTCTGCTTTCTTCCCATGATGTATGACCGGATGTGCAAGAAAAGTGGAGGCAAATATAAGAATTCTCTAATTTATGGGGAACATCATTATTATTAATATGAGAACTAATTTAGTACAGAAAAAGCCAGAAGTCATTTATTTTAAGGTTCATTTCCAGAATACAGAGTTCAGTCTTTCACTCTTTCTTTCTCTCTAGTAGGATTTGTCTTATTTCATATCTTTGCATCAACTTGTTGAAATGACATCCTGTGTTCAAGGAATGTACTAGTTAGTTTAGATAGTCTTGCAAACAGCTTACCCCAGAGTACAAAAACGGCTTAACAACTTTAATAAGAAATCAAAACCAGTATTTATGCTTCACAGCTGAGAACTTCATTCTACATTCTACTTGATTTGTGCCTTTTTAATCAGTTTAGTGAACTGGTCCATCTCTAACCCTTTTTAACCAAGAGCCAGGCAAAAAGTGCAAGTGTCAATGCAATATATGGACATTTTAGAGTAGTTATTCAACCAATTTGCTTTACTTATTTTTTTTTTTTGGGGGGGGGGAGATTACTTTGAAAAAGCCCACATAGCTGAAAGAAGAATACATATATTTCTTACAGACAATGTCAGGAAGCTAGTTTAGAACCCTGAATGTTGGGACTTATGAGACAGAGATCTCATGCAATGAGCCACCATTCTAGAAATTAAACCTTCCTGAGAAGCTGAGCTAAACTAAAATGGGGCAAGATTCTCGGATATAATGTATTTCACACACACACACACACACACACACACACACACACACACACACACACACACACACACACACACACACACACACAGATATGTATTCACAATGTATGCAGACTAAGTTAACCTTTTAAAAGCCACAATACTATCTCCCTCTCTCTTATGCTGGGAGCTCCCTTTATAACACACAATTTTTGCACAAGCAGTATTTCCTTTTTTAATTGTAACTTTCGCATAAACATTTTCCTGTATTCTGTATGATCTTTACAAGTTTTCAGTGCAAGATCAATATATTGCAAAGATGTGTTATTGATTTTTTTATAAAATCTATCTTGGCTATCAGCGCTATGCTATATCCGGTGTCTAATTCAAAGTTTACAAGCTTGTTGTCAATCTGCATGTATACCAAGAAAAGGTTACCTTTTTGCATACTTAAGCTTTGCATGTTATTCATGTACCCACATACTCACTTGGATATAACCTACCCTTCTACATAAATGGAACCACTGCCACTCATTATAGAATATACCTTACTGCATCTTTAAACAACAAACAGTAGCTGGAGTTTGACAATTGGCTGTCCTTTGTCTAACTGAAATTTGCCCCTAAACTTCTCAGCTATTAAAAGTATCCATCCCAATCAAATACTGTCACTTGGTGAGATACTGAATGCAAATCCAGAGTAGTTTGCAATTCCAAAATAAGGAGTACAACTGGTTGCTTTTGATATCCTGCATAGTTGGAAAATTCTGGGGGGAAATGTTCTTAGAAACTGAAGTATATACCAGAGAATACACTAAAATATGCGGTGCAACATTTGTGTTTTATTTTTCACTTTCTGCATCATTGCAAAGTATTTTGCTAGGTGCTTGGTTGGGTTGGTCAACAACAAAACAGTCTATCCCTCCTTGGATCTTCTGGGATGAAAGGCCTATAATCTGGGCCATGTTACAGTTGCTTGAAAATGCTTAGTTCTTCCAAAACTCTTGCTCAAGTTCCTTCTTTATTCCACCATCTCTTTTCTTTTTTTTCATTCAGAGCTCCATGCCCATTTCTGCTTCTGAAACTTGAATTATCTTGCTCCATACTTTTTAGTAATTGGCCACCTAATAAAGCCATTTAATTTGTTACATTATACACACTGTTTATATGTGTGTGAGTGTGTGTGTGTGTGTGTGTGTGTGTGTATATATATATATATATATATATATATATATATATATAAAATCCAACAAAACCCTAAATGTTCTCATGAACAAAAAAAAAGAAATTGGTTAAAAAAAAGCATAGAACATTGTTTTATGCAGGAGGCAGTCCATCTGCATCCCCCACACTCCCTGTTAAATAAATACTACTTCTGAGATCGCACAACAGTGGGGAAAGAGCAAATTCCCAGTCCCTGCTGCTCTATGATCGTGCACAGAGGGCAGCTGGTTTTAAGCCAGAAAAGTGGCTTAAAGCTCATGTGGTGTAGTGGTAGTTGCTTTTACTGAAGTGGGTTTGAGACTTGGCAAGACTGATTATTTCACCCTCTTCAACAGAAATCATGATGAGTGGATGGGAAACTCCAGTGGCTCTACTCGACAGAGGCACTGGGAACTAAGGTTGCATGGCACTATGCCAGAGTAATCCTATAGCTAGGCTTGTAAAGGCCCCAGGGCCATTAGCCTAGTATACACCTATGAACCTAAGTAAATTGTATGTTCCTTATTTTGAGCATTCTCGCTTATCAAATGCAGCTATATGGGCTTTACAATTTATATCTATTTTCACATTAATGTACTCATTATGGTACCTCCAAGATCCATTACTGAAACAAAAGATTCCTAAATAAGTGAAATTGTTTACTGTTTCTACAGTGGTACTACAAGAGGTCTATCTCTTAAGTAAACATTGAAATCTTAACTATACTATCAGCTTTGTTTCCTCTACATTTGTCAGAAGATCTAATTATAGTAAACACTGATGAAAACATATTATCTGCTTTTTACTGTTTCCTGCAATGTAGCTAAAATTAGCAAATCACCAGCATACCCAGTTGCTGCATACACTTTTCCCTGTCCTTGGGATATCCAAGTTTTCCTTTACTTGTTAAAGACTTTATTTATTTAAACTATAAGTAGCCAAAGAGTAGGTAAGCCACATTGCCTTACCCCTTTATTTGTCTCACATTCTTGAATCAAATGATCCTTCTTTGGGTATTTTTACCTTTATGCAGGGTGAGGTATATAGTACTGATATTATGCTGATAAAATGTGCGAAAAACTCCTTCTCCTCCGTTATTTCCCACAGTTTGGTGGTGTTAACATTGTAAACACCAGCAAACTGTGGGAAATAATGGAGGAGAAGGAGTTTTGTGCAAGTTGTTGAAAATATTTTCAGAAAATGTACCAGTAAGGTGACTGGCCTGTAATATTTGGAGTTGCTTAGGAATACTTTCTTGAAAATGGTGTCAATTATTCCCTCAGCCCAAAAATTTGAGAAAGGATCTTTATAAATACTTTTGAAAGGACTATTAACTGTTTGGCACATTTTTCTTAACGTTGCAATATGTCTTGTTCTTGATACCACTGTGGCCTGCAGCTTTCAGCTTTTGAATCCTTTTATATTTTGTATATCTTTTTCCCCACTTCCTTTTCAATGCATTTATAATCCGGGTCTTTATTGCGCCTGCTTATTTGAACTGTTTTTTTTTTTTCTGAAACTGTTGTACTCTGTTTGCTGTAGCATAGACTAGATTCAGATCTGCTGAATCTAGTTCTGTTTGTATAACTTCAGCACTAAACTAGGCCATCTTTTGTTGGAGAGGTTCCCCTGCACCCTAGTGGCAGGAGTGTGCAGTTAGAGCTCATCTGATTGAAGTTTGCTAAAACAGGGCTCGGTTTTGAGCTTTTTTATTAGTTAATTTGTTTAAATCAGTTTGCTCTCATTTGCTAAATAAGCACGATGTTTGTGCGGGTTTGCACTTGTTTTGCCAAAGCTCTACAGAATTTGTCAACCAGCTACTGCTCTGCTGTATTTATCTGATCAATGGAAAGCATCTGCTAATCTCTACAAAGCTTAAGTGGAATTTTTCACTGTATATTGCACTTTTGAACTGTATTTTTACCATATCACTGCTTATTTGAACTGTTTTTTTTTTCTGAAATTGTTGCACTTTGTTTGCTGTAGCATAGAATAGATTCAGATCTGTTGAATCTAGTTCTGTTTGTATAACTTGAGCATTAAACCAGGCCATCTTTTGTTGGAGAGGGTTCCCCTGCACCTGAGTGGCAGGAGTGTGCAGTTAGAGCTCATCTGATTGAAGGTTGCTGGAACAGGGCTCAGTTGTGAGCTTTTGTATTGGTTAATTGGTTTAAATTAGTTTGCTCTCATTTGCTACATATGTACTGCATTTGCACAGGTTTGTGCTCATTTTAGCAAAGCTCCCCAGAGTTTGGCAGGCAAATACTGCTGTATTTATTTGATCAGTCCATGGCATCTGCTGATCTCTGCAAAACTGAAGTAGGTTTTTTCACTGTATATTGCACTTCTGAACTGCATTCTTACCATATCACTGCTTATTTGAACTCTTTTTTTCTGACATTTTTGCATTTTGTTTCCTGTAGCATTGACTAGACTCAGACCTGCTGAATCTAGTTTTGTTTGTATAACCTGAGCACTAAACCAGGCCATCTTTTGTTGGAGAGGGTTCCCCTGCAACCTAGTGGCAGGAGTGTGCAGTTTGAACTCATCTGATTGAAGGTTGCTGGAACAGGGCTCACTTTTTAGCTTATTTATTGGTTAATTTGTTTGTCAGTTTGCTCTTATTTGCTACATAAGCACCACATTTGTGAGGGGGTTTGCTTGTTTGGGTATCATGCACTGATGAGCAATGGTGGGCACCATTGCCAGTTATAGACACAAATACTTCTGCCTGCAGATTTTCCCTTACTACTCTGTTGTGCGCCATCTGTGACTCCTCACAATTGTCCCTCACTATTAGGTGGTACATTCAGTGAAGTTTTTGAGGTACCAACACAGATCCTACCCACTAGCTCTTTATAGTTTTTGTCCACTTCTCCTGCCCTCTACTTTACCTGGTCCTTCCTGTCCTCTCTGTGTTTGCTGATCATGTCAACTTACCTAGCATTATGGATGGAAAATTTCCCACAGTTTCTTCAACCAGCCTGGTCAACATGGGCATCATGAGGCAATGTAGCAATTGCCTCATGTACACTGACAACCCACTTCTTCTAGTCCACACAAATTCATTTTGTGAGAGATGCATCTATATCAAGAACCTAGAATCCAGACTCTCACGCTCACCAGTCAGTTCATCTGATACTAAGCAGGTTGTCAGCATGCACACCTTACCTCCTGCACCTACCAAACCAACAACACATAAACTTACATATGTGGAGGCCCTTACCAGAAGCTTGCCTAAACATCAGAGACCTCCCAAACACAAACACAAGCAAGATTTATATAATACAACCTCTGCAGAACATAGTACACATAATATATCACACACCAGTGTCTCACCAGTCAAGTGTCTAAGGCATAACACAAAAACAAACATCTTAGTCATAGATGGCTCAGTGGTGAGACACACAGATGTCCCTCTCACCAGGTTGGATAAGGAAAAAGTCACAGTCAGCTGTCTGTCAGATGCCAGGATCTGCCACATCACACATGCATTCAAATCTCTCAACAACAGGCACTAGTCCATGTTGGTGTGAATGACTTGAGATGTACCTCACTGGACTATATGAAGAGAAACATGAGTGAGCTCTCTGATTATTTGTCTCAGGCAAGTATGTCCCTAGCCTTAAGCAGCATTTTACCTTCACCTAGGATAATACCTCAATACAAACAAAAAATGATTAACTTCAACAGTTGCCTTAGTTTTAGGTGTTATTCAAAGGGGATCCAGTATCTGTCAGCCTTGGATGACATGGTTGATGACCTCAATGCTTTGCCAGAGATGGTATTCATCTGTCACCCCTAGGATTTTGATTACTGGCTAAAGCTCTTGCCACCTCCATAGGGCCATTTTTAGGCAATGTCACAAGAGCAAAATTCCTGATATAAAAATACCCTCTAAAAACAACCTCAAGGTTATGCTGCTAAACGTTATGCATCAAAGCCAGAGACTTAACTTACTGGAAGCAGTCCTTACCTTGGAAGATGCTGACATTTGTGCAGTCACTGAGACCTGGTTTAACACTGTGGAGAGCTCCCCAGCTCTACCAGGTTACATTTCCTTCCACACGTTTAGACCACAAACTGAAGGAATGAGAACTAAAGGAGGTGGTGTATCAATATTCATTAAAGATAAATACACCTATAGATTGATTAAACAGCATAATTCCCTTGAATTACTTCATATGCAATTGACTGTAAGTAAGACTCCTCTTCAGGTCATTGCCAGTTATAGGATCCACTCCATGAATCAGGACATCCACTCAGCCTACATGGATTTACCTGAAAAAATCAAGATATAACCAAACACCGTGGTCTTGAGTGACTTTAATTACCCTTCCATTGACTGGGTTAATTATACATGTTCTAATTCACTTGACCAAAGGTTCCTCAACTCATTAACACACCCATAACGGCTCAAACATCCTGGATCTGGTGCTCCCAACATGGGGCACCACTGCACCACCCCCAGTGTGTGGCCATCCTTACTAAGATCTGACCACAAATCAGTCTCGCTAGAAGTAACTATAACACAAGACCCTCCCCTTAGCAACTACAAGAGTAAAAACTTCTCTAAGGCCAATTACAATGTCTTAAGTGACAGCATAAATATCTTTATAGCCCTTCACCCCACTGATGGAACAGACACTTATGCTGAGTTATACAGAGCATGTGTAAAATTGTATTGAGTCCGCCATACCTGATAGAACCGACAAGACCTTCAAGGAAAAACAAACCTGCCTGGTGGACAACTGCTAGGCTATACATTAAGAGAAAGAAATTACTGCCTAAGAATAGAAAGGAACAGTCTCAAAACTGGAAACACTACCTCCTCAACTTAAACAAGCAAATACGACTCCTAGTGAAGTCTTCCAAAGCTAACTATAAATCCAAATTAGCTTCCCTAACTAAGGATAACCACAAGGCATTCTTTAGTTACATCCGTAACCTCAAAGGTAAGGCCAAGACTTGAGCTAAACTCATAGTTAATGGTACTACATATACAGAACCTGTGGGTATAGCAAACCTGCTATCTAACAGGTTCAGTGAAAACTTCATTCCCCTGTCCCCACCACATATACCCCAAAGTATCCCTAACACCTGTCCCCTACCTAGTATCTCTGAGGAGCAGGTCTTAAATGCCATCTCCAAGGCCAAAAACACAGTCTCTATAGGACCAGACAACATCTCAGGCTGTGTTTAACGTGGGTTAAAACAGGAATTAGCATCACCATCAGGCACGCTTTTCAATCACAACCTAAGCACTGGCTTCATCCCAGCAGAATGGAAAACAGATGCCATCATCCCCCTGCACAAAGGGGGTGCTTCCACAGACCCTGGGAACTATAGACCCATTAGTCTGACCAGCCTTATCTGCAAGGTCATGGAATGAATCATCATGGACCTTATTAACAAAGATATAGGAAATCTCCAAACACTCAACCCCACCCGGGTTGACTTTGTCAAGGGAAAATCATGCCTGTTAAACTTGGTGGACTTCTTCGAGATAGTCAAAAAATTAATGCACTGGGTTGAACAACATTCAAATATTCAAAGATATTAAGCTCATATGAGCATTTAACACATTTTTGCAGAAGCTAAAGCCATTATTTTTTTTTCTAAAAATGCAAAAATCTAGACCCTTCCAGATTTTCTTTACAGTTGTGCTCTTGCAAAATTTTACATTTTTGTTTTAGATTTAAATACATCTAAATGCCATTTAATAGCTGTTCAACCCCCCCCCCCCCGTGTCTTCTGAATTTAAAAGTGTATATTCAATTCATTTTCTGTGCCTCAAAAAAAGAAAAAAATATTTGTGGTAAAATATTTATGCTATATCTTGAACAACTTCAATATGTTTTGGCATAAGCTGTGCTTCTTCACCAGCTATATTTAGTAACAAATTCATTTTGCCTTGATAGTTTTAAAAAATGCAATGATGCAAGAGTAAAACCTTCAAACACAAAATTTTAACAACAGCTAGAAATATTTGTCACCAAGCATAGATTTTCACAAGCCAAAATAATAAGTTGTAACTCTATACTATGGGTAACCTACTGAAGGATGAAGTTTCAGCTCTTGGGATTCGACTGAACAAGCTTCAACTTGCCACTGATCAGATTTCCTCCATAGGAAATCACTGACGACAAGTTCTACCAGACGTGATTCTCTTTTTGGTGGAATTTCAACGTTCTTTGGTGTGTGTGTGTGTGTGTGTGTGTGTGTGTGTGTGTGTGTGTGTGTGTGTGTGTGTGTGTGTGTGTGTGTGTGTATATATATATATATATATATATATATATATATATATATATATATATATATATATATATATATATATATAAGTTTGGGGGAAGGGGCTTGGGCTACTGCAAAAGCACTTTAAAAAGTGTTTCCCAGCAAGATATTTTCTGTAAGTGCTATTTGGGGATTACGTTCCTCAGTGCATTCACTTTCATCTACTTGTAGTGGTAGCCTAAACTACTGTCATCCAAAATTTGTTTTTGTCCAGAAACCAGTTTTAAATAAGACATTTTTGCTCTGTAAATAAGTTGTATTTATAATCTTTATATAGTCACATAATGTATCATAATGCAAAAAGTACTCTGTCTCAAAGGTTCTCACAGTTATTGCGAGCTTGAAGCATATATACCAGTTGTGGTATCAACCGTATTTCCTTTCTTTCTACACTAGCCAAACTCAACCATAGCAATTGAGAAGTTCTGCCATTTAGCACTATCACTGTTTTTAGTAAATTATTATTTTCAGTACTGGCAAAAAATAAAAACACTTCACTCATAAAAATTTTGGTTTTGAATGTTGCATTCATATCCCAGACTAAAACTAGGTAGCTATTTTTGTCTTTTTAAATAATATAACCTTATGAGATGAGCAGACCTCTTATGGCTTGAATAGCAACCTGTGGTAGATATTAGTTCATTTACTATCTCAACTTCCTTTGTGAATGTAGTTGAGTGCAACACCTTTTTACAGCCACAGTTTGCGTCTTTCGGCTTTTCCGGGTTAGGGGACGCCACAGCGGAACTCCGGTCTGCTAATGATTGGTAGTTGATTTTTACGTATGTCTTTCGAACGTCCATCCAGCTGCGGGGAGGACATGCAGACTCCACACAGAAGGCACTCCCCACACTCCAGCCGAGAATCGAATGGGAGAACCTCTTGCTGTGAGGCAACAACGCTACCGCTGCACCACCACGGACTGCAAGTATCCTTATGTACTTTGCAAAATAAAATGTCAAAAACAATAGAAATTTCAAAAATAAAAGCACCACAATGCCAGACACTGATATACACACACACAGTATTTACAGTAACTTATAAAAATCACAGTTAAAGCAATTCAATTAAATGTAAACCCTTAAACTTGCCACTAGGCATATAGACTCCCTCTGCCAGGTCTTTCAGAGTACTGTACCAAAAATGTGATAAACTTTTCAGTTGCAGCTGTACAACCCATCAGAGACTAAAAGGATGTAGGGACTTGATCCAGTCCAACCTCTTTTTAAAATACCCATTCTGCTCCACAGATTATGTGGATCTGGCTATGTTGGCATGTCTTCCTTTGAACCAGTGTTAGGCTGTTCCCTGCAAATGAAACAGTTCTGGTAAATACATTATATGTCTTGCCCTTTCTTTGCAATGTACTCTTCTAGATGTGATTCATGTATTGTCTAAATCACTGTTCATCTCACTTCACTGGTGACATGGAAGCATAAAGTCCTGATTTTGCCCCAGGTGACACAGGTTTGATTAACAGCTCAGGGCTTGACTTCAAGGGAGGGAGGATGGGTATACCTGTCCCTGGGGGTGGGATCATGCTTAATGTATCTCTACTGGAATACTAGTGGAGGCTGGTGCTCAGAGAAATTATGCTAGGGCTAAGAGGGTAGGAGGACAGGGAAGTCATGACCCCCTATAGGCCCATGGGTGGGAACACATGCTCAAAGTGAATCCTCCTTGCCTGTCGAGTCTGATGCTGACATTGACACACTGGGGAGGGCATTAATGTTTAAGGAAAAAATCCTTTAGTAGGCTACAGTATGACAGTATCCAATTTGTCCTATCCCATTTCACAATACTGGCAGGTGCTGACCTTAGACCCTGTCCACAAAGGACGCAACAGTTTGTGTGCAAGAAGTCATCCAAGAGGGAGGTCCTCCCACACAGAGTCAGCAGAGAACCTGCATGAGAACAAGGAATAAAGGAATATAGGGAGCTGGAAAGGAAAACCTGAAGTCAGAAGCAGGTGGAATTAAAAAGCATTTGTCAACTCAGTTGTTTGAGAACTAATCTTTTGCCAATTTTGAACATTAAGCCATGGCTGCAACTTATTTATTCATTGAAGTAAAATAAGTCTGAATTTCTTTCTGATGATTTTTGCTCACACCAGCTTTTTACTGTAATGTCTACATTTCTAAATGAGTTTCAGTCCATCTCTAGAAATCTTTAACTATATTTTAATCTCTTTCAGTTATTATTCTGTTACTGGTATCCATAGAATTACCAAATAATTTTAATTATTCTTTTAATCAATCTTCATTCTCTGGTAAATATGCTCTGTTCAGCCTGTCTGATATGTTTAGTCCATTGCCTGATCTAATTTTCAATTCCACATCAGTCATCTGTAAATATACACCTTTTGCAGGCTTGTACTAAGGCTTTCTGAATGAATATGCTTTGTAAATGTTTTGGCCTATGTCCACCTGAATTTCCTTATCACAGACAATCATGAGTTTTACAACACATGTACAGTATTCTTAGCAGATCCTTTAATATTTGAGTATATATGTTGTGTGCTTCTGCAGATGTACATAGCCCAGAGGGAAATGGTCAGTAGTGCAGGATCATTGCTCTTATACCAGTTACTTGCAACACAGCTGGCTAGTTCATATCATAGTGTTTTAAAGTTTGTGTGTTAACACCTAGTTTTTTAAACATTTGAAAACTGTTTTCCAATTCATACCTCAATTTCCAGGATACATCTTGTTCTAGCAGCATTCTTAGTGGCACATTTATTACAGTTAAATTACTCACAAACTTTACCAAGATACAGCACCATTCCTAGAAACTGATATAAGCTTGCTTGTCTTCTGTTCTGGCACAACTGCTCTGAGTTAACCAGTATAACACACTGTCTTTCTGGTGTTAAAATATGACCTATGTATTAAAAAATTGTCTGTTATTTAACATGTCTGTAAGACCTTACTTACCCTGAAGTGAAGCTGTGGTAATCCATTAGGATGCTGAATCAGTTTTTCATCAAGCTCTTTTAAGTCCTCTTGTCTCTATCCCTAATATCATATTTTGTGTTTACAACACCTTCCAAGTCTTCAATTACACATGCAGCAGTTCTTTGTAATATTTCTGGTGCTGAAGAAACACCAAATGGAGGTCTAAGAAATCTGTACCTATGTAAAGGTATTTTAAATCTATACAGTTTGGAGATTATTTCATCTAGCCTTACCTAAAACAGCATTTGATATTAATGAGATATCATCTTCAGCTGCAAGCAATGGATAATATTGTCCTTTAATCACTTTACTAAGGTCATGCAGATCAGTGGAAATGTGAATTCTCTTTCCTTATTAGTTAGCATACTATGCATTCATTCTGTTGCATCTAGTTGTTTAAACTACCCAAACCAAATTGTAGACCCATGTGCTGATAAGTATAAACAGCATTAAAAAGAACCAAAAATACAAGAAGGGCAACAAAATTTTAAAGTTTAGTACTTTATTTTGAAGCAGACTTCTTCAGAACAAAATAGTTATTATTAAAACAACCTAATACGTGATAGCATTAATAGCTTCATAGCCCTTTCCCTCACTGATGGCATAGACACTTATACTGGGATTTATACCAATGCCTTGTATAAGCATCTGTACAAATGTATTGACTCAGCTGTACCTGATAGGATCAAAACAAGATCTTCAAGAAAGAACAGGCCTGCCTTGTGGACATCCGCCATTAACAGGTTATACAATAAGAGAAAGAAATTGTTGTCCAAGAGCAGGAAGGAATGGTCTCTGAATTGGAAGTATTCCCTCCTCGGCTTAAACAAATAAATAAGACACCTCATAAGGCATTCTAAAACTAACTATGAATCCAAATTAGCCTATTTCACTAAGGATTGCCATAAGGCCTTCTTTAGCTACACCAGAAACCTTAAAGGAAAAACCCAGATCTCCATAAAACTGGTTGTTAATGGCACCACATGTACTGAACCAACAGATATAGCTAACCTGCTAGCTGACAGGTTCAGTGAAAACTTCTCCCCCATCCCCACCACATATCCCCAAAGCATCCCCATCACCTGCCCTCCACCTAGAATTTCCAAAGGGCAGGTCATAAACACTCTCTCCAAAGCCAAAAACACAGCCTCTATGGGACATGATAATATCCCAGGCTGCATTCTACAGGGATTAAAATGGGAACTAGCAGCACTGCTGGGTACTGTTTTTAACCACAGTCTAAGCACTGGTTTTGTACCTGCTGAATGGAAAACAGCAACTGTCATCCTGTTACATAAAGATGGCGCCTCCACAGACCCTGGAACTATAGACCCATAAGCCTGGCCAGCTTAATTTGCAAGGCTATGGAAAGAATAATCATGGACCTCTATAGGAGACCTCCAAACCCTCAACCCAACCTGGTGTGGCTTCGTTAAAGGGAGATCCTACCTCTTGAACTTGGTGGACTTCTTTGAGACAGTCACTAAAGCCCTGGACAAAGGCAAATTCATGTGTATATCCTATCTGGACCTGTCCAAGCCCTTTGACACTATTCCCCACTCAGGCATCATTGAGATCAACCTGTATATTGTAAGGTGAGTTGCAAACTGGCTCACCAATTGAATGTACACAGTCAAAATAGGTGACTCTACCTCCACCAGCAGACCTGTAACCAGTGGTGTTCCACAGGGATCTGTGCTGGGGCCCCTATTGTTTGGATTCTACTTCTCAGATGTACAGGCTAAAACAAAAGGCTTCTGGTGGACAAGTTTGCTGATGACTGCAAACTGGGTGCAGACATGGAGTCCCCAAATGATGTCAACATCCTACAAGAGGGACTTACACAGACAAATAACTGGTACCAAATTCAAGGACTCAGTGCAAAAAAATGCATCATCATCCCCTTTGGTAAGGGCAATATCCCTGCAGATTACCAGGTTAATAATAACATCCTAAGCATGCAATCAGTGGTGAGAGATTTTGGCACACAGGTTGACAGCAGCCTTTCCTTGGAACTCCTCATCTCCACAGTGGTAAGAAAAGCTTTCTACATCCCCCACCTCATAAGTAAAGGCATTGCATCCAGAACAAAAGATGTTATAACCCCCCTGTACTCCTCGTTCATCAGGTCAATAATAGAGTACAATGTTACCTTTGGTATGTACCTTACCAGTCACCAGAACCAACTGGAAAGACCTCAATGGTTTCTTACAAAGAAAATTCAGGGTCATCAGCATATGTCATATGTTGACAGACTGAAATCACTGTCACTATACTCTGTGTCTTATAGATTACTAAGAGGTGACCTCTGCCCGGCATATAAAGCAATCTCAGATCCTGCTCTAATGAAAATGCTGCACATTCATAAATTAAATGGTAAAAGATGCTCACTCTAGGGAACTCAGCCTAGTATGTGACATCAACAGGACTTGCTATTGAAGCATAATTTAGATGACTGGGTTGGAAACTGCAAATTTATCATGGAAGTTTCACCTGTGTCCCTCTTGGACAAGGGCAATAGTTGTTGACTTAGTTCCATTAATACCATGATATTCTTGGGAACAGGGATTGTACTTGGCTAGGCTTGTAAGGGCCCTAGGGCCATTAGCCTAGTAACCTCCTATGATCCTATGACATTCAAATACAAACAATTAAACAACCCATGGCCCAGTCTTATACTGACCTGCATACATTTTTAATTAATAACATAATTAAAACTAAAATAAATTTAAAAGTCAAAACTGGGTACATGAAATACTATATTTATCTCATTTGCTGTGATATCAAATTTAAAATATTTCTAATAGAAGTCTCATTATTTAACCCTGGCGAAATGGAACCATTTAACCTATGCTGCCATTCCAATTCATGTTTCTGTAACAAAGATTTGAAATCCCCTCCCCTAATAGAGATATCTACATCATCCAAAAAAAACTTGGTCTTTCTAAAATTTGTGCATCATATACTATAGTTGTAATTGGCATTGTCTGTTTTTAAGTCAAAGCAAAATAATATACATATTTATATGGCTCATTTTTTGTTTTGCATAAAATGACTCCCATCTGTTGTAACTTGCTAAATATATGACACCACTAGATGTGTAGGTGTTTTCTTTTCCACTGTAGTGCAGTGGGATGAAATCCTGACTTTAACCCAGACATTCCAGGAATAGCTACCAGCTTGGCACCTGAAAAAGCTGAAGAGGGAGAGTGGGAGTGAATGAATAATGCTGGCTCTTCCTTCCTTGGGAATGGGGTGGTGCAGTCCACAACCTAATGAATAAATAGTTGAATGGCATTCTGGATATGGCATTCATTTGACAGTCACCATGAAGCATGAGGAGGAAATGAGCGTAGTGGAAGGCAAAGCAAGCCTTCATCACAATGAGTAGCCCACCAGCTCTTTAGGTTGGTGACAGCAGAAAAATAGGCTTAAAAATACATGTGAGTCAAGTATCTGGAGTTGCACTGTCACATGTGCTGGTTATCAGGATTTTTTGGCCTAAGTCCCAAACCCCTCCCCATGCCACTGTTGTAATAGTCCCTCTGTGTCTCTTCTCTCTGAGAAGGACAAGCCATCAGTAACTCTGCTCCCAGCTCCTTCAGTACCACGGCCACTAATTAAACTCATAGTCTTTGCCATAGTCAGGACTTTATCCCATTTAAGCCACATAGCTGGCTATGGTAATCTCACTTGGATGTTAGGATTATCTACATTATTATCATCATAATTCTTGCAGAATTATAAATGACTTAAATAGCTAGTGTAATCAGAATGGCAAAGTGGGAAAATTTATAAAGAACAAGTGAAATATCTCTGTGAAATTCTTTGATCTCTGTCCTTGGACATCGATTGAATTTAATGTTTTTATTGGGAGGCAAGATATTAAGAAAAATGTATATTCTTTTTGTTTGAGATTTTTCAGTCTTTTTAACTGTTAACAGTTGTTGCCATTTGTGATGGCTAGGAAATTCCTTTCTCAAACCTATACTATCCCATTGTTGTGCTTACATTTCCTGTGATGTATTTTAGAGTATCCATATCAGAGTAACACTAGATGAGCCCTTTGTGGTTTTCTAGGTGTGTCCATCTTTTCTCTTCTCTTCTCCTAGCCTTACCCAGAAGCAGTGAGGCATGTCAGCGGTCTGTGTTTCTTTGTAATCAGATCTGTTGGACGTCCACCAGGAAAATAAGCATTTTTTTACTTAGCACAAATAATTCTTTATTCTAGGTTATTTTAAGACATTTCAGTAGTTTTAATATTTTCAACTTTGCATCTTATTGGCACTCTACTTAAAATTATATCATTAATACAGCTCTCCCTTCAAACTAGCTCAATGTCCTTTTTTCCTACATTAATATTTTAAGATTTTGTTAAAACATGTTCACAGTTTATAAAGGCAGCAGAAACAGGTATACCAGTCTTGTTAGAGAGTGTTAGAGAACAGTAGTGATGTCAATTGTCCTGTAGATTGCAGACTTATTCAGAACAACAAGGTGCACTGTGACAAAAGGAGCAGCTTGCAATCTTCTGCTCATCCCGGTGGGGGGAGGCAACCCAACCTACTGCACTACTGGCCCCTGTTGGAGGCCATTGTAGCAACATTACCGCTGAGATGTGCTTGTCCACAAAAACAACGCATTCATATGCTGCTGTTGGAATTTGCTGCATATGTGTGGTAGTGCAAATGTATCACTGGGCTGGGGTTTTGCAGGTCATAAGCACACTGGAATGGACTGCTGCCAAAAATATGGTGGCTAGGAACCAAAATTACCAAAGTCCTTGCAGAATTATGGTCATGATCCTTGACTCTCAGCCTCTCACAGCTGTTCATGACAAAAGGTAGGTAGTTGGGGGAATAAGTGACCTGACAGTGGAAGTAGCTTGGCAGTGAAAAAGAGTGAAAGAGAAAAAGTGTCCAGAAAAAAAATAACAAAAAAATCATAACATACAGTCTTGTCTTTTGCAGTTACATTCCTACACTTTTTTTACATTACAATATATTCATATAATATCAGACAAAGACAAGTTGTCTACTAAATCTGTCCTATTTGGGCTGTGGTCTTAACAGTCCACTCCCAGCCCAGATAACTCAATTCATTTATCTACTACTCTTTCTAAGAAAAAGTACTTCCATTGCCTAGGCTGAAGTTTGTCCCCTTAATCTAGTAGACATCCACCCTCCTCTACCTTTCTTTTTGGGATGCATGCCATCATACTGCCCCCTAAGTGCCTCATGCATTCATATCACATTTCCCCTTTCTTGACAGTCCTCAGGTGACAACATATTTAACTCTTTTAATGTCTCTTTATACCTTTAATTTCCATTCCCTTTATTACTCTACAGCCTTTTCTTTACACTTCTCAACTAGGTTGATATCCTTATTCCTGTATGGACATCAGAAATGACCACAGCATCCCAACTGTGGCCTGTGCAGGGATGCATAATGAATAACATATCCTATGGGCCGGATTCACAAAGGCTTGCACGGAGTCTAAGAGTAGAGTAAGACTCCAGCAAGCCAACATGTCCGCCGAGTGATCCAGGAACAGCCAGCAGGGGCGTGCAACTGAGCTCTCTAAACTAGTCCTACATGGACAGGGCTGGGATATGCAAATTACCTCAATTGCAGGTGAAAGCCATGCAAATGAGGTAAATTTGCGATCCAGGAAACCCAAACCTATCCAAGTAGGAGTAGTGTTATCTGCAGAAATTTACTCAGTTGATAACTGAGTACGGTTCTGCAAACAGCAAAACGGAGCCGTGTCAGCTGTAAAAAAAGCATGCATTCACAGGAGGAAGCATGCCAATGGCCAAAAATACAGCCATTGGCAATGGAAAGTGATGCAAATTAAAAATAAAATAACTTTTTTTTTTTAATCCCGATTTCCGGGGTTTAACCGTAGCGCAGCGCCGCGCAAACGCACTTCACCCTAAAAAGTAGAAAATTAATAATTAAGATCCACAAATGAGGATTTCATAGCTAAAATGAATTTACAATGCAAGGGAATGGCAGGCTAAAGACAACATGGCCACCGAGTAGAGGTTGCTAAGGGGGGGAAGCTCAGTCTAAGAGATGTAACTAAGCATTAGTAGGCAATCCTATGCAAATAAGAGTTATGATAGTGAATCACAAGTTCACATAGCAAATGAGCACAGTCAGTGGAGTGTAGGAGTAGGATAAGGGGAGTAACAGAGTAGAAGCTAGGTGACATCACGAGAGGGTATGTATGAAAGGAGTGCAGCTCACTGGAGCAGAGCGACATGTGTCAGCTTACATTTACATAATAGTGGAAGAGGTGTGTCAACAGGTAGGCCAGGTAAAGTCAAGAAATCGAAGGTGTATGCTGTGGATAACACCAAAGTTTCTTGTTGAGTGTGCATGCGCGCGTGTGCGCACCAGTAAACCCGAGTAAGACAGTGTGCGCGCGTGTAAGCATGTGTGCACACGTGTAGGCTTGAGTAAGCATATGTAAGGCTGTGTAAACAGTTGTAAGCACGTTTGCACTGGTGTGCGGGCGTTTTAACAGGAATAAGCAAGTTGTAGTCCGTGTAAGCATGTGTGCGCGCATGTGAGCTGGTGTGCGCTTGTTTGTGCAGCGCTGCCCCCTGAGGAAACAGAAAGGGAAAAGGAAGCACAACAAATAGTAGGAAGTTAACCACGGAATACTAGCAGAGCTAGCTGGTGAAAACATTCGGAATCAGCCAATTACACAGGCATTACACTAGCCCAGCCCAGCACTCAAAACCCAGCCAAAAACATTCCAGTATGTATTTCACAGACACACTACAACACTGCAGTAAGCTAATAGAAGTGAAAACTGAAAAAGCTTCACTGAGACAAAGAAATGTTAGGGGCTGCCATTGCTGTCATAAGGCGACATATACAACATGCTGAGGGTGGTGACAATGCAAATGCTACTGAGCAACCCACAGTGAGGAGACGGAGAAGAGTGTACAGGCCTAGGGTAACCTACCAGGGGCTACATGAGCTGGAGATAGTGGAGTGCCATAGAGTGGACAGGGACCTCATGCAGCAAATTGTTGAGCTGTGCAGGCCATGCCCCATACACAGAACCAACAGAGGGGAACCCATCCCAGTGGAAACCAAGGTATGTGTTGGCCTAAGAATATTAACAACAGGTACCTTCCAGAGACCAACTGGCAATATGATGGGGAGTTCACAGGCATCAGCATCTAGGGTACTGCACCAGTTCCTGAATGCCATGGCAGCACATGTCGGTGATCATATATATTTCCCCAATTCCCATGAGATATTGGCCAGCAATATGCGTCTCTTCCAGCAAATAGCGGAATATCCTGAGGTAGTGGGTGCAATAGACTGCAAGCACATTCGCATCAAAGCACCAGCCAGTGAGCGGGTAGGGTCTACTATAACCGCAAGGGTTACCCCTCCATCAACTGCCAGGTATGTGTGATGCCCAAGGCATAATAATGAATGTGTGTGCTGGCTGCCCTGGAAGCTACCATGACTCCCATATCTGGCATCTGACACAGCTGTACCAGACATTTGCCAATGGGGACATCCCTCATGGTCACCTAGTGGGGGATGCTGGATATGCACTCGAGCCGTGGCTGATGACACCCATCAGAAATGCACACACACCTGAACAGGAACGCCATAATGAGGCACACACACAAACACAAAATGTAATCGAGCATGTGTTTGGGCTGCTGAAGTCATGGCTCCGGTGCCTGGACACATCTGGTGGAGCCTTGCAGAACTCACCAACTACATGTACCCAAATAGTCATGGTATGTGCTATGCTACACAATATGATCCTGTGAAAACAGGTGCAGCAGGAGCAGCATAGGGCTGGGCACAACAGCCCCCCACCATTGCCAAGGCCATCACAGGCAGAGCATGACTCGGAGGAGGAACAACCTGAGCCTGCCCCAGTAGGCAGAAAGAGGCATGCCCAGTATGCTTTGGCCTTGGCAAAGAGGCAATGCATAGCATATACACTGGCTCAGTAGGAACCCTGGAAATGATACCTCTCTCCGACTCACACATATAGTAAAAGAGATGCCTAACTTGACACTACCTGTTAACAAACATGTATAGGGAGTGTAAAATGTGCATCCGACATAGGCAGCCCTGCAGCACCACCTGAGGCATGATTGCTATGTGTTAAGCAATATAAAGCACTGCTAAACAGCTCTCACCACTATTTAGTATATGTGAACAAAATTGCACACACTAAGTAGCACAACTACAAGCAATGTTCAGCAATATTGTGCACTGTCCAGCAATGTTGGGCAACATTGAGCAATGTTGTGCAAGTCTGGTCAAATGTGGGTATAGTTCATCAAAAGCAGGTTAACAAGTTCATATTTGCTTCACTTTTCTTGAAGCAGTCTGTTCTGCCATGTATGAAAATGTGAAGTAGTGACAGTCCTCGAACCCAGGATATGGTGCACTATAGTCAGAGTACAGAACCACTAAACCATGACAGTATGTCAATGGTCAGCTTGCATGAAAAAATGTTAATAAGTCAATGCTAAGTATCTAATGGAAACCTTGCATGCATAGCATAATCCCTGTCGAGTCAAGACACAAAGGTGAGACCTGCAGTAATAATAGAACCTGATATTTAACACACATATAGTATAAATGTTAATATTGGTAATGTTCACACACATCAACAAACATAGTGGACCTCAGACAGCAACATACTGCAAGGTCACACTGGGCATGCTCACACACTTGAAACTATGAGACAAATGTCAGGCAACAAAACACTGAAAGTCTGAAATGGGCATGCTCACACACTTAGGTCAAGTTTGAGTACAGCAGTGGGCCACACATATCCCACAGTTGCAAGTGTCAACCCAGGAACCTCGCACTATTCACCAATCCACCATGTGCACACAGTGATATGACAACAGACACAATATAAAATAGTGAAATACTGTCACAATCAAATATGTTATGCAGAAACCTAGGTTGTTCATAGGAAGTGGTAAAGCAAAGAAGAAACAAAACCTGCAATCAGTACCATCACTGAACAATGTGCATCCTGAACATTAGCATAGGTTCAGAGGTTGACACTAGGCTATCTGCCCTAGGGTATGTAGAAGCCTAGCCACAGTGTGTTTGTAGTCTGCAATCACACTAGATCAGTAGACTGTGCCTGTCAATAGTAGGTCACACAAGATATCTCACATATGTTCATTTCATTCTGCCTCTGTCTATCAAGGGCCCATAACATATCCCAGGGCTAAACATACAATCACCCGTCCACCTGTGAAGATGTCACCGGTAGGTGTTCAGCATGGGTCTGTGTATATGTGGTACTGTGATCACATTCCTGAGTGAGTGGAGCCTCTGTGATGGTAATATGCCCCTCCAGCATGTCTATTAACATCATTGCTCGTGTACCTGTCCCTGGAGCATGTAGCTATAAGGGACTTTGATATCCTCACGTGGAGCCTGTCCATCAATGCTGTGATGGACATGGCATCAAAGAAAAGGCACAGACTGCATCCAAGTAGGCAGTAAGCAACTGAGGAGAGCTGGGGTCACCATAGCCAAACTGTGCATACCATCTGTGAGAGTCCCTAGATCCACTTGGTATGTAAATCTGTGTACATTCCAGTTGCTGCAGGTGTTGGGTAAGCTACATCCAAAATGGGCCATTGTATCCAAGCATGTGTCAGATAACTACAGGGTCACAATGACCCCACCTGACCTGGATGTAAAACTGTATGGGATAAGGTTGCCTAAATAGAAGGTGTGACCAACAACATTGGCAACATGAATGTCAAAGGCAAGAGTACTAAGTATTCATGTCCCCAAATCACAAACCACACACACTGTACGTGATGTATCATCACCTATGTGGTAATGTGTGTGCACGATGTTACTACCAAAGGTGATGACTATGCATCTAAAGTAAGGTAGCTGTAGGCCATGGCTCTGGCACCAGTCAGCCATCTGTGTGAGACCCTTTCTGAGGATGCCTGTGCCAGCTGTGGAGTCGAATATGGCACACAGTTTGCAGTCATCTGCAAACATGGTCATCCATATTCCTCCTGTGTTAGCCAGTATGTATCAGAAATATATACAGAACAAGAGAGGTCCCAGGACTGAGCCCTGTGGGATGCCACGTGTAACTGGTGTATAGTCAGACATAGCACCTGCAATACTGATCATGTGTGTGCTATCCATGATCCAGTTAGCAATCCAGATTGTGACATATGTGTAGATATTGAACCCGGTGATCTAATGTGTAAAGGCCAAGTGGGGTATTGTGTAGAAGTGGTGTGCGAGTTCCAGGTAGGCTGTGTGGACAACCCTGTGTACGTCTATGGACCTGTTAACTGTTTAAAGACATCAAACATCTGCATGAGGCAAGATATGCCCACAACAACACCAAATTGTGTAGCATCCAGTGTCTGTAGGTTCACAACGCATATGTGTATGTGTTCCATGATGATACACTCCATAGCATAGCAGACCAGGATAGTTAGACATATATTGTGATAATGTCCAGGGTCCCTTGTGGCACCAGCACTGTGTAGCGGGTACACCATAGCTGTACGCCATTCCATGGGTACACATCCTGTAGTAACTGTGATATTGAACAGTGACGTAATGTGAGTGTGAAGTTTGTCATAAAACTCGTGTATGCCACAGTCTGGGACACTATCTGGTCCCACTGATGCTGTGTTGTCTGCTATGGAGAGGGCAGCACACACATGTTCATCTGTGATGTCAGGGAGGCTACACCCTGTTGTGATGGACATGTGCACTGCAGGGGGGATGGTGGGGAAACATTCCCACAGAGCCTGTTGTCCAGGATGTTTGCAATGTCAGTGGGTTCACTGTATCATTTGTAATTATGCAGTAACTCACAGCATATCTGTGAGTTCCCACACATGTCCCTGACATAATTAAATAAGGCCTTGTGATTGTCCACAGTGTCTGTTGCAAGGGTCCATTAGAAGTGGGCCTTAAATAAATCAACAACTGATCATAGCTATACCATAGTACTGATGAGAGATGCCTTCCAGATTGTGATTGTGCTCTATAATGTAGTAGCCTCCTCCTGTCCATGTACAGCTCAGTAATGGCTGTGGTCCAGTAGACAGGTCCCCTGCCTTTGGAGCAGTGAGTCTTGTAGTTATCTGGGATAGCATGATCCATGAATTCCAGTATTTGTCCATAGAATGTGCTTGTAAAGTTGTCTGAGCCATAATTAACACTGTCCCAGGGTCATTGAGGGATACCACCTCAGTCTGTACAAGTGTGATGTTTGCTCATGAGAAGTATGTCACTGAGATCACATAGGATGTGTGTGTGTATGGGATATGTATGTCTAGTGAGATGAATGTATGTTCCGACCTTAACAATTACAGGTATACCTCTGTTGTGGAACATAGAGTCCCCATGTGTGTGATGATCAGGTACCACATGTATAACCCCCTGTGGGTGTGGTGACCAGGTCTGCCCTAGCATTTGAGTGTAACAACTGTTGTGCGAGGGTTTCACTGCTTGAGTAGTATACTCAGTCAATGTTTGTGTATTTGAAGTCACACAATATAATGGTGTTTGGTGAGACCTTCACATTCCCCAGTGTTCCCAGGAATAACGACTGTTGTGCCCATGTTTGGGAGTGTGGTCTGTAACAATCTACACATTGAAATGCAGTTTTGACCACTCTCAGTTGCAAATGTATGTTCCCCAATGCTTTGTGTACTGCTACCAACATGGAGGTGTGTGTATGAATGATGTATGTGGAATCCCCACTATTGTTGTTGTCCAGTCCGAGTCCTGTGTCTGAAAACCATGGTATGACATAAAACATGTTAGTGCTGCTGTGCTTTTGTGAGCCTGAACCAGGTGTTTGTTACTGCACATATATCGACAGATTCCATACTGATGTGAGTCCTGAGTGCATGCATTCTGCGGGTTAGACATCAGTTGTTGAGCACCATCACTCTCTGTTTCCTGTACCCTGTAACATCTATGGCTGTGGTTATGTCATCTGACCCTCTCTTCAAACAGCCACTATGTGTGTGTCAAGAGCCTAAGGCAGTCTGTGAAAGCCTAGGGGTGACAGCTGCATGGCGGCCATAGCGAATGTACATGGCATGTTGAGCATGTAGTCCCAGGCTGACAGACACTGGATCCCCTGTGAATGACAACAATATGTTAGGCAACTGTTAAAACTGATCATGTCATCTGTATACTGTGACATAGTACTTGGTGAGGGTAAGATGCTACTCAAGGTCAGGGTCATACTGTCCTAGCCTACATGATCAGAGAACCCCTCTATGTCTCTTGTCATGTAGTCCAAGGAGGAATGTCTGAGGGTATACACACCGGAATGCTCAATGATGGAGCCATATTTGTACTTGCAGCGGACTGACAACAGTGCATGTGTCATGTGGCATATCCTGGCTCCCGACACACAGCACAAAGTGACCTTCACCTTGTTCAGCTTGGTGAGTGGGATGCCAGTGTGACCGACAATTACACTCACCTAATACAATTGTATGAGGTGTGTTGTGTAGGCCTAAGGGCAGTGACTGTGTGGCACAATGACTTTGTGAACTATGTGATGATATGTGTGTATGGTTGTGTGTTAGCAGTTGTTTGTGTGTCTGCTTTGGATGTCTCAACTGCTTAGGCAGAGTACATTTAGATGCTCCAAGTATGTCATTGTGTGTCAATGTATATGGTTTGCTGTTGTCATCGGTGCATGTGTGACTGTATTTGTGGTGTGTGTGGTTACCTTCACCACCAGATAGACTGTGCCAGTCATGGCTTGGGAGAGCTCAGCCTCCTGTCCATCTATACAGTTGCACCTCTCACAGATATCTGAGTTTGTTGGTAGGAGGACAGTGTTACCTGTGTACATAAGGCAGTTGTAACAATGCATCAGAATTCCAATATGCACCAGCTGGACTGGAGAGTACACACAAAACCGACCTTTGGACATGCCAGGATATGATGATGACATACACTGTCGACTGATCACAAAGGATCAGTAGTGTGTCAAGTGTGTAAAAGAGTATAACAGGGTTTTAGTGTTCAAGTTTGTTGTTGCTGTGGAAAGATAATCTGCAAAGGAGTACAGACAGAAACATTACACCTCCTTTAGCTAGGTCAGAAATATCGATGTACAGTCATATATGTCCTGAGTCAGGGTCAACTGTACCTGACTGACAATGTCAACATCCTGTCAGACAGGCCCATACATACATACCCACCTCCCAGTGACAAAAGGCCCTAACATCATACCAGGAGATGTAGAATGTGTAAACTAGTCCCCACAATGCCAAATGAATCCCATCACGTGGATAACAATGTTTCCCCATATGTGTCATAAGTGAATGACAGGACAAACAGACACTGCACCCGAACAGTCTGTTGAGCCTCACACTCTCTACAGGATCTTACACCATTGAATGTGTTACAGCAACATGTGGCACACCCCACAAGTGTTGGTGCACAACACACCATGGGAACTATATTCCTATAAGCCTACGAAGTCCAAAATGCTAGTCCATGGAGTCCATCATGATTGCAGTCAGGAACAGAGATATTGTAAACTGACAAACACACAACACAAACATCTGTGGTATGTTAATGAGCACATCATGTTCCCCAAACCTGCTACATATCTTGCAAGGCAGCCACCCAGGACAAACATCACTGACAGGAGCAACACAGGTCCCACATAGACCTTGAATAGCCCTTTACCAACATCACAGACACATGTGGTATCCACAAAACCTACAATCCATGCATGAATATGTATTGTCATATGAAGGAATGGTAATATGTCCACAGATAGTTCACACCAGGTATGAATTGTGTATTCCTGTTCAAGATGTTAACACCTGCTGACCCACAAGGTTCATTCGTAGGATTGCATAACACTACGTGCATACACATAACCATGTCCAGTCTGATGTCAGCAACCTACAAACATAGCATGTGAATAGAGACCACACAGTAAAGTAAATAGCACGTTGTGTTAATGCGTATCTCACTAGTGTCATAATATAGTCAGGTAGAGGTTTGAGTCCTGCAAACGCCAAGTGTGTGTGTGTGGGGGGGGGTGATTTCCTTTGAGAGGAGTAGACTTTTTGGAGACTGTGGAAACACATTTTAAAAGAGGTACATCCCATCCTTCTTTGGAAAGTCTGATGATGTCAGCATCCTACAAATATTCAAGGAGAACAAAAACCACCCAATAATGCATATAGCGTGCGGTGTTAATGCGTATCTCTCTAGTATTTTATTTTATTTTTATTTTTTTTATTTAACATTTGTTGACCGGGAATGTCCGACTAGGTTCCACAGAGCCTGTTTTCAGCGGAGGGAGAAACGCCTCCAGGTGCATGTCTTTGGAATGTGGGGAAATATATTAGGAGTGGTGAAACCCACCAGCATCCCCGAGGAGGAGACTGTGGAAACACATTTTAAAAGAGGTACATCCCTCAAAGTCTGATGATGGCACCCCAGCTATTCAAGGAGAATCGAAACCACCCAGTAAGAACCTCTTGCTGTGAGGCGACAATTTTAACCACCGCCCAAGTTAGTAGCATAACATAGTTAGGTAGGGGTTTGAATCCTGTGAATGTGTGTGTGTGAGAGACTGTCTTTGAGAGGAGTGGCCTTTTTGGAGACTGTGGAAATACATTAGGAGTGGTGAATCCCTCTTTGCCAAGTGTGATGATGTCAGCATCCTACAAATAGAGCTTTTGAAAAGAATGCTCCCAGTAAAGCAAATAGCGCATCATGTTAATGCGTATCTCGCTAGTGTCATAACATAGTCAGGTAGGGGTTTTGAGTCCTGCAAACACTGTGTGTGTGCCACAGGTGGTCAATGCATTGTGGGTTTTGCTTTTACTATGGTATGACATATGTTTCAAACAGTATGTGCATTGCACACATCGGCTATCTGCGTGTCAAATAGATTTGTTTACATGTGACCTCAATCAGTACATAGGTGTGAAGCCTGCATACTACATGAATACATTTGTAACCTTCGACAGATTGTGCCACTGCTTCTCAGATCATAGGCCACATATGTATGTCTGCGTCAAGACTGGCCAATGTAGTGACCCGTGGCCAAGGACATCCCTGCCACACACATCCATGACATGTACTGTAGAGTACTGTGAGTGAGGGTAATTGCTGGGGTATATGTCAGACATGTTCATACACAACAACGACTGGCAATAATGGACAGTCATGATAGGTGTGCACCAGCCCTGTGGATATGCATGCAGGCCCCTAATGTGTTATGTGAAACACCGAGGGACCCCACAATACCTATGGACATGTGGATACCAAGGGACAGATTACATAACACGTGTCTGTCTGTACACATTGGTACCCAACATACGTGTTCAGGGCTACCACCTATGTGGTACTGTCGGGATAGTATGTATAGTAAATGTGGATGATCATGCCATAGATGGCGTACTGCTATACAGCATGTATTGGACAACAGGTATCTGTCTGTATGATACCCTTGTGTAGGATATGCGTTCCATCCGGGGAATGCAGTGTAGGCCAATGCATGCATTACCAGATGTGGATGGACATATCCCTAGTATGTTTGCATGTACCGAAGAGGTCTTTATGCCACACAGGTGTGGTCCCAGGAAAGTGTGGCGGTCAATACCACTGGTTACTGTTATAGTATAGTACTGGAAGGTTCCAACTGTTACTGAGTTCCCTACAACTGTGAGTCATTTGTCAGGACATCATCTAATGATTGGTTATAGTCATGCTGTTGAGGTGGTGTATACTGCCAGACTACAGATCATTGACAGATATCAACAGTATCACCCACAGCATAGTGCCAACCCATGTCATACACACATGTGTACCCATGTTAGTACATATCTGTAGTAGAATGCATACTGGCCATCAAAAGAAACCATGAGATGTTAATGTGTAGAACAGGGTATGTCACACATCCCATGTGTCCACTATGTACGTACATGCAGAGAGTGCACACACACCATGTTCACAGATGTACACCTGCTAATTTGTAATGCACACATCACACACGTACTATCCACTCACTAACACATGCTGTCAACACTGTACACTTCATCCAAGTGGCATTTGGGTGGATAATACATACTCAGACCTAGCACTGGTGTAAACAATGCTACAATGACTATCAGAGCTGTGATGCATAATGCCTGCTCAGATATACCTACAAGGATATCAGTACACCTTCCTGTTGGCAACTTGCTACAATTGCTACATTGCTATGATGTCACCCTGTGCATCAGAACCATGTTAGCCTATTCCTGCATCAATGTGACAGATGACAGGAGGTGACACAGGTGTCATCATATGCACAGGGTGTGTTGTAGGTTTGCCATAGCCCAACATTGACCCGTCCAATCAGCATGTCTGTGTGTGTGTGTGTGTGTGTGTGTGTGTGTGTGTGTGTGTGTGTGTGTGTGTGTGTGTGTGTGTGTGTGTGTGTGTGTGAGGGACAACAGTACTGCATGGGCCAAAGTTGATGTATTGTGTGTGTGTATGTGTGAGCCCTAGTTGTATGGTAAATGTGTGTGTGTCTGCATACACACAACTCCACCATGTGGCTGCCATATACGGGCGGTTGTGGGACAGCCACAGACTGTACCTGCTAGGCCGTACAGATCACTGTCTCCAGCCACGGACACCGCACTTGTGCCTAGCAGGGGTGCTACGGGCAGTATTGGGTACCAACCCTGACTGGGTGCTATCATCAGAGGCAGAGGTATGATGACTGGACCCATGTCCCTGCTGGGACTGGCCAGCACCACATGCACGTGGTCTAGTAGGACGGTCAATGGACAGGCCAGTCCCAGCATTGCTGGGGCTGGTACTGCCACTACGGGAGCGGCTGTGATCTGTGGTCCGTCCACGACGAATGCCAGCTGATGCTGTTGCTGGCATGCGTCTGCGTCGGCCTCTCATCCTTCCTGCACATTCCTGGCTCATGGCTAACACATTGTGAAGGACATCTAATGTCTCCCTCCAATGGCTATCAATGACCTCGGTGTAATTCCGGATGGCACCGGCAAGGTCACGGATGCTGTCATTGATAGCAGTGTAATGGGCCCTCTGCGCCCTTAGTCCCTGTCGGGTGTACCGTTCCATATGTGCCTGTGCCTGCATTACAGCCCAGAATCTACTGGAGGTTGTAATACCTCCATGGGCACGTCTGCCAGGGGCAGTACGACCAGTGGTGCTCCCCCGAGGATCCCTGGACATTCACCTATGTGGTACCATTCTGGTAATCCGGCTATGGCTGCTGTCAGAGGATGCATGTGCCATAGGTACCACACTCTCCTGGTCAATGCCAACTGTATGCTGTCCCTCAGCTATGGCCATTGGTGACGAGGGATTTATTGGCAGTATGAGTGTGCGCATAGATGGGGTTGACCGCTGTGTACTGTCGATTGGTGGACCAATGACAGACTCTGTCAGACCTTCCTGTGCCACAATACATGTCTCATCATCTCCACAATTAGTGGCGGTGACATCAGGTTCCCTGCTACACTCAGCCACGCCTAACACAGCACCTGTGGAAGGAAGACAGGAAACGCACTTTATAATCTGGACATGATGTTAGCACACATGCACACATGCACACATGAGCACATAAACACATGAACACATGAACACATGCACATATGAACACATGAACACATGAACACATCCACACATGTGCACATGCACACATGAACACATGCACACATACACACATGAACATATGCACACATGAAAACATGCACACATGAACACATGCACACATGCACACATGCACACATGCACACATGAACGCATGCACAGATGAACACATGCACACATGCACCCATGCACACATGAACACATGCACACATGAACACATGCACACATGCACACATGCACAGAAATACACTGCTCACCACAGCACATACACACACACACACACACACACACACACACACCAGCAATCCAACACATACACAATAGTGGGTGATGGTGGGTGACAGTATCTCAAGGCAAACAGTCACCACTCACGTGTCAGCAGGCAGACCATCTGTTGCTCAACACCATGCAGTGCAAGTGTAGACAGCCCTTTCTAATGACATTATACATGGCTTTGATGCATTTGTGTAGTTGTGCAGTGATTGGCTACACGTTGGAACGCAATGTGTACATGGACACTACATTGCTGTGCAAGTATTGTCTGCTCTGCAATGTCATGTGCACCATCACTCAATGGTATACATACCATGGCTGCATGTGTCATCTGTGTGACTCATAGATTGACATGTGTGATGACAGTGTCTGTGTCTATGTCACATAATAGTGGGCACAGGTGTAGCAAATGCATGCAATGTACAGACATGGGATGAGTGGTGCATGTAGACATGAAGGAATCCCAATGCACGACATGGACATTGCACAGTGGTTATGGTGCGTGTGGGACATATTGCAGATATGTTGTTGTCAGCCATGACATGGCATGCTACACGACTGCAACATTAAACACCACACATACCCAGTGTGTGTCATGTGACCTATACACCTAATAGCATTCCAGGACATATATGTGACTCTTTGTACAGATGGCGGCTGTTGTGCAAAATGTGTATACTAGCATATGCAAGCACACACACAACATGCTATGCATGGTGTGTATAGGTGCATATGTTTGCACACACAGAACAATGAGGTGCACAGCAAAGACTGCTATGTGTAGTACCATGGTCACTGTAACTGGATGGGGTGTAGCACCATGTGCCATCATCATCATCATGCATCTTGTGGTCACTCACAGCTACTACTGTGTGACAGACCACCGTCTAGCATGCTGTACCTGAACTGCAGTGCCGTGGATACATTCACTACTACACAGCCACTTTGTACATGGGTGTATGAGGTGCCCAGTAGGGAGCATTGCCTAACATGACTAGGTTATGTGTTGAAGACTGTTGCACAGCCCCATGATAGGCCTCTACCCCTGCGGTACATCATGTGTGTGTGGATGACATGTGGGATACTGATGTGTGACCTTACAGTGGGTGTGTGGTTATGCCATATGTAGCATGACTTTGTGTACTGCATGTGATAAATGTCTTACGTTGTGTACAGGTGTTGCAACTATGCCTATCCAATGTGCAGTAGGGGGTTGCCACAACTGTGTGTCATGCTCTGTGTATTGCATGTCATTGAGGAAGCTACTGACATTACTGAGCTGTGCAACGTCTCACAGCAAACATGCACGGCATGCATTATGCATAGGTGTGTTACGTGTACATGGCCTACACCTCACCTATGACATGCATATTTCATTACCAACATTGCAGGTATAACACACTCACCAGCATGGATCGGCTGCCCTGCCGTCACACCAGAGGGACCTACGAGAATATGAGAGGGTTCATCAGTGGCCACAACTGTGGCATTGCTACAGTGGGTATGCTAAACTGCAGTACAACAACAGTCAACAGTCACAGGTGTAGGGATATTATACAAACTATCCGTATTGCACAACAGTAGG
The DNA here is from genome assembly GCF_019279795.1 of Protopterus annectens. Classification (NCBI taxonomy): domain Eukaryota; kingdom Metazoa; phylum Chordata; order Ceratodontiformes; family Protopteridae; genus Protopterus; species Protopterus annectens. Next base: position 1,799,792,483 of record NC_056741.1, on the reverse strand, counting down.
CAGCGGAACTGCTAAACACACAGTGCACATCTCACGTACACATAATCTAACAATACAGTTAACTGTAGTCTACAGATAGGGCGTATCACCTGCTTGCTCCAGGTGGGTGTGCTGGGTGGCTCCAGCCTCCATTACAACACATGTCAGAGGTTGTCGTAGCTGTTGTCCAGGAGCCACCAAGCTTAGGAGCAGCTCCTCCGCTCTGGTGAGGGGGGGATGTATGGCCACCCCACCACCTGTGGCAAGCTGCTGTCTTTGGATATCATACGCACGCCGCTGGACTTGTCTAATTAAATCACTGCAGTGATGGCGTACCTGCTCATATGTCCGGTTATGCATGCCTATGTCATTTACCCGACTAACAAGCTCCTGCCACAGTGCAGTCCACTCCTGCTGGTGCTGGCTGGTTCTGGAGAACAGCATGGTGTACTGCTGCAAAAGGCTGTTGACTATCACCTCTTCCTCTTCTGCAGTGTAAGCTGGATTACGTTGGTGAGCCATCTGGCTGAAAAAGATATGAACAATATGTGTGAGAGTGTCCTGTGGCACACTTTACACCTTTACCCACAGATATCACTTTACTGACATATATACCATCCTATTGTCTGTCAGTGGTTACACACGTTCAATAACACTTATTGGTTCTCAGGCCACAACTAACTAACACTGCCTGGCAGACTCTATATATCACACCACTATACAACAGCACCCGACACACTGTTTGTGACACATTGCACAACCTCAAGACAGGGGTGTATATCACACCAATGCATGAACAGAGATGTCATCCATTGCAATGGATGTAAAGTACAGGTACAGTAGTACCAATCAAACACCCTAATCATTGATGCCATAGCCCTGCCTAACAGATGTGTCCAGTTGTTACTATAGGTGGCATACTGCTGTAAAAGACTATAGATGTTGCTGGATACACACGTCAACCCTGTAACACACATATGATTGCAGCCATTGTACAGGCATAATCACACACACATCAGGCAAACATACAACGCACCACTGTATGCCAACACAGATGAGCATTACCTGTGTACCATACGGTGCTGTGTACCACTACTTACACACCCTTATGCCTGCAGTCTGTCCTCTGTGCAGACTACAGGAAACACACATGACAGTGTTTCCAAGCAATGTGAACGCACACCATACTGTGCTGTTTAGCCCTACAGCTTCAGGTAGTACTACAGTTCATATTGGTGATGGATTCACCTGCAGTACCACTCACTAAACATACATGTATTGCTTTAGCCTACAATGAGACACCACATTCATCAATGGAGAACTATGTCACATCATATGCCTTACTACTATGTCTGCATAACAGTACATTACACATCATTTGCTGTCCTCACAGCTAGGTTAGGCACTACCATGTCAGATACAACATCACACTAAGCTATCACACATTTACAGACCTTGCACACATTCAGCGTTACACTCATTCAACCTCACATAGCAGCTATTGCATTAAGTACATGTGTGAGTGCATAGTGTCATAGGCAGGTGATATGCTATTGGCCCTAGGGCCTATGGCAGCCTAGCCATATGCTACCCTGGCCTTTGACACACATGTACTTTGATTTCACTTGCCCCTGCCAACCTGAACCACAGAGGTGTTTCCTGGGGTGTATTAACAATCTCCCACACAATCATCAGGGGTATTTATAACAACTGCTAAGGAGGAGCCTTGTTTGCTATTGCTATTTGGTCTATTCTGGTGTATGGCATATGTCTGAGATGGGAACATATCCCTCCAGCATGTGCTGTTTAGTGAGCTGACAAGGTTTAGGGCCCTAGAGCATGTAACCCCGAGGGGTTGTGATATGTTGCCATGGTGGTTGTCACCCAGCTATGGGTGTGACATACCTCTGTATGTCTGGCAGAGGTCACCTCTGTGTGGCCAGTATGCAATACAGTGTAGTTGTGGTTTTGTGAGTCAGTCTGCATAGGGCATCTGTTTGCGGACAGTATTACCCTTTGGGAGGTCTGTCTGTGGCCTGTTCACCTGGTGTAGTCATCATGTGAAGTACATACCACACAGGGCATTGTGATGAGTAGAGGAGAACTCTACCCTATACGTCCATAGATGACACACCTGTTGTCATGACACATACCACACAGACAGATCACAGGTGTAGTGTGGCACTGTCTTCATCACAGTGGAGGCTACTGTCCAACTGTGTCCCATGTTCCCTTATCACACCTTCACTGTTAGGTAGATCTCTGCCTATGTGTTAGTTAATGGGTACACTGTTTTGGGAAGGTGGAATGGCACTGCAGTATCAACACTTGTCTACAGTCGATGCCTTGTTCACCACACACCTGTTGCGGTACATATGACCCCATGTCTCTGTGTCTCTCTCTCTCTCACTCTATATGTATATATATATATATATATATATATATATATATATATATATATATATATATATATACACACACATACATTATAGATATATGCATATCTATACACATACATGTACACATCCATTGCTGTACACATGGATGTACATATAGGCACATGTACAGTCCACCTTTCATGGTGGGGATCTCACTTTTGCGACAGTTGTGGGATGTACAGGTATGTGATTACATTGCACAGTGTTGTGCAGAATGCATGTGGGTGTCCTCAGCCCTTGTAGCATTAGCAGGCCTCACTGTCTGTAACACATCAGATCTGACAAATCTGTCCCAAAACATTTAACCACCACATGACATATATCAACACTACCATAACTGGCCTTAGGCATAGGCCTACTGGGCAGCCACCTAGGGCGCCACTCTAGCAGGGGTGCTTTTCCACTATTTATGTGGACACAAGGATGGGGGCACCAGGAAGTGTGGTGGGGGTGCCATGGGGCCCTTTCGCCTAGGGCACCAGTTGACCTAAAGCCACTCCAGCGCACTGCATGCTGTCTTCTAGGCCACACACTACAACCTACATGGATATATGCACATATCAACATTCACTGACAGATAGCTGTCCACCCTTCACTAACAGTTGCAGTATGTCCCTTGCCCTATGCACATGTGCAGATACAGATAGATACACACTGCTGCCACACATGGATGATTTGCAGTGTGTAGAGTACTCTTCAGGAACATCTACAACATGCCACCACATACATTTGAGTTACATACCTTACCTTTGTATTTACCTGCTCCGTGTTTTACGGTTTTGTATCTTTTTATTTTTTTGGCTGGTTTGATTGGGGTATTTGCAATCTATTTCACCTTCGGTCTTTTTATTTTTTTTGATGGTTTGATTTGGGTATTTGCCCTCTATTTCACCTTCGGTCTTTTTTTTTAATGGTTTGATTTGGGTATTTGCCCTCTATTTCACCTTCGGTTTTTGTTTTTTTGGATGGTTTGATTTGGGTATTTACCCTCTATTTCACCTTCAGTCTTTTTTCTTTTTGGCTGGTTTGATTTGGGTTTTTGCCCTCTATTTCAGCTTTGGTCTCTGGTTCTGTCTCTCTCTCTCTCTCTCTGTCTCACGACACCTGCAATGATATAATTGCATGTGTGGACTGCAGGTACAGCCTGCTTTTCTAGGTATCTGCACTTGTGCATGTGACAGCCTCTGCACCAATTGCTGCCCACCATTCAGTAATTGCATGCAGCCTGCTGTTTGGTGATTGCATTACTCACTGTGATTGCAGCCCACTGCTATAAACTGCTATGTAAGGTAGGCATAGCCCTTTCAGATTTCAAAGGTGGGGCCCATTCTTGTTTGCTCTGGACACCGCTGTGTCAGTCTGAAGGTTGGTATATGTCTCTTATCTGATGCTAGGGTTGTAGCCAGTTATGTGCATGTTGTACTCATACCTGCATGTTGCTGCTTCCAGTACACACATCTCAGTGTAGACATGTACGCACCTCTCCAAATGCTAACACAGGATACATGGGAGTATGTACTTTTTTCTCACTTACACAATTAACTGCCATACAAATGTGGTTATTGCACTGTATTCCTGTGGCTAGTGTTTATCCTGGTGTGATACTGTGTGGTGTTTGTAAGGTGCTACTGTAACATTATTCCCTGCTAGGATGGCTGGTTCTCCTTTCACAGTCATGTCATGCAATTCCACAACCACTGCTGGTAAAGACCCACAGAAAAGGGTTTGTGTTATACCATTCCTAATTTCCATTTACATTCCCTCATTGTAATGCATGATATATTTATTTCAGAACCAAGTTATTTGTATATTTGCTGTGGCTTAGTGGTAATTCATGCAGTCTATTGTGTCAATGGTCTGGGGTTCGAGACTGGCAGAGGTTTTTTATTTTGCTGCTCAGCAGAACAAGGGCCCTGCCATAGAGTGACTAAGGCACTTTTAAGCAGTAGTAAGTGGGTTTGCATGGGTTTGCACAACGCTTAGCTAAGCGCACACATGGGCACACTCGCTTAATCACACTTACTACCGCTTAAAAGTGCTTACTCCCGCTAACCCCCACGCTAATTTCTTTAAAAAAAAAGAAAATGGGGAGATAGGAAAGTGGTGAAAAAGGGGGCACAGAGAGGGAAAGACAGTAGGAAAACAAGCTCGAGATGTGCAGGACGGGTGTAGGGAAGATCCATAGATGCCCATTTCTTTTCCAGCAACAGCTGTACATATGTTGAAAATTTGGAGTGAAATTTGATACCTTCCACCCCTGAGAGAGGGGTGAGGACAACATAGTTTGTTGTACTGCCAATTAGAATTATCAGTGTACATGTCCAATGGACATGTGTGTGAAATGGGAAGCTATGTATGGGGCGTAATTTTTTTTCGGGTACAGATTGCCCTTTTTCTTTTTTTTTTTCAGGGGAGAGTGGTAAGTGAGGTAGAGGAAGTAGGTATATTTGGGGAGGTAGGTTGGGTAGGTAAACAGACAAGACAAACAAGATGCATACAGGGGTGGAGTATGACACATGGGGTGCGTAAACACATTTGACGGGGACGGATGTTTGGAAATCACAAGCCCATCAGCCCACAGATGGTAACGGTGGGACTGATATCCCCACCCATGGGCAGTCACCACTGGACCTTTACAGACCCGAGGGTCGCTGTGCTGGGGGCTGCGTAGGAGGGGCAGGCTCACCTGTGAGTCACACCACTCTCACTTAGAGCTGGCATAGGGGATCAGCGACTAAACGCTGGATCTCCCTATGCACCACAACCCGAACCCTTCGGAGGATGATGACAGGAGGCCCTTCTCCACCAACGCTTGCAGGGGGGGTGAGCCCCATCTCCTGCAGCACTTCCACCCGAAGGTGGCACAGGACCTACGGAGGAGGGTGGCCTGGGCTGGGCACCAGACCTGCTGGTGCCAGGTGCAACTGCCAGCTGAGGTGGGACAGGTGGGTCCGCTGGGACCGGCCTTCCCATACATTCTGTGATTAGGTGTTTTTAATTACAACATAGACAACAGCATTCCAAGTTAGTTGTAACAGCATGCAGTAATATTCCCATTAACCCAACACACCAGGGTTACAACAGTTGAACAGCAAGCATAACACATGCATGTATTGAACGACAGTGGACATTCCAACAGCATGCAGGCAACAGGCCACCAAGATTGTGGTGTTTTAACAGGGGACATGCATCAAAGTAGGTGCAGATTTTTTATAACAATAGGACATATGTCCCAACAAATGTTATGAGATTACACATACCCATTGAGGTGTGGAATTGCATTGTTTATGCACATGGAGTAGGGTGTAAAAAGAAACCTCCATTAACATCTTATTAGTACTTTAACTGTACACTACATTCCTATTGACTGCAGGTGTATATCTCCTACATGTATTCTTACACTAAACAACATGCATTTGATTGCGTTATGGGTTTTGCTACTTCATGATATACCTGGCCTATATCTGACATGGTAACTGTCCAGGATGCAGATGTTACTGCTACATACTTGTATTAAATTGACTTGTTTATGTATATGCACATCTGGATGTGTTCACATGGCTTTTTGACTTGTTTTCAACACAACCCTACTTTTCAGGTAACACACTTAAGTTTCTGGGGAACACCTTGACAGGCTACTCGTGTGCCAGATTTACCTATGCATGTCAGCCATTTCACAACTGTTTAGGACTGTTGCATACTTCACAGCTACTGGCACTTCCTTCATCCACTTTATATGGGACTGCACTACTGGGGGTTGTCAGCACTTACTACAACAGAGTAACATTTCTTCACTGCAAGGGTTCAACAACAATTTCTGAGTAACTGGCACATACACACTGCAAGTATTATACCTTTCTTATTTACATTAAAACTCTTTTCTACAGGTTCTCTCCTGTATTTGACATTACACTGCATACAGTAGACCTATTCAGGAAATGTTATACCTTTATTGATAGGTTACAAGACTGTTTTACAGGCTCACTCACATTTTATCTATGACAGTGCATGCAGAGATAGTATTCCAGACATGTTTTTGCTTTATTCATGGGTTACTACACTCTATTCCTGCCTATCTGACTTATGATATGTAACAGTACATGCAGATGATTTATTCAGGGAATGAATGTTTTATACTTCACAGCTACTGCCACTTCCTTCATCCACTTCCTATGGGACTGCCCAACTGTGGGTTGACAGCACCTAATACAACAGTACTATTTATTATTGCAAGGGTACAATAACATTTCAAAGTAAGTGACACAGACACACTCCAAGTATTATACCTTTATTAATTACATTGAACACTCTTTTCTACAGGCTCTTTCCTTTACTTGTTATTACAGTGCATACAAAAGAAGACATATTCAGGACATATTATACCTTTCTTGATGGGTTACAACACTCTTTTTTCAGGCCTGCTCACTTATATGTTATGACAATACATGTAGGGATAGTATCCCAGAATTATTTTAGCTTGATTGGTGGGTTAGTACACTCAATTTCTGGCTCACTGACATTTGTTATATAATATTACATGCAGAGGATTTAATCAGGACATTTTATTGCTGTATTATTGGGCTTATACACTTTTCTCATGCACACTCACATATATCATGTAACAATACATGCAGAATATTTACTATCCAGCCTGGTGGTGCAGCCTTAGCAGCCTATCAACATAGGCTTGCTGATTCATAGCAAAGCACCTGCAGCTGTGGAGTAAATAAAGGGATATTGAGACATACCTATACATTATTTAGACTATATTAGCTTATCTTAGATACTGCATTCCATGGCTACCTACTTAGTAGTGGGGCATCCCGCATTTGACGGGCCTCCTGGATCCACTGGTTCAGAAGGTCCTGCTTCTGCCTCTTCAGGTCTGCATGGTGGTGCCGGACCTGCTCACCAGTCCGAGGGACGCCTATGGCACTGGTGAGTTCATGAGCCAACCGGTTCCAAGCCTCTGCCTTATACTCTGTTTCTTGGAACTGGCCCTGCAGGAGTCGAGTCTCATGCCGATGGACTAGGAGACAAACCATATATCTTGACTCCTTGATGCCCCAGCGTTGCGCTTGAAAGCATGTACCCTCTCCAGCACCAGATATTCTAACTGCAGATGGGAGCTACAATCAGTTATGGAGTGTATTCCCGCCTATGCAGCTTAAATATGCCGCATTTCCCGCACTTTTCTGTGATTGGCCATTTTTGAATATTCTCGGCTGACTGCAGACCTGCTTAGCAATGGTTAATCAAACATTTATTACTATATATATGTTAACAGTGGATGTTTATCCTAAGCTGTCGTGGCTTAGTGGCTCAGTACTTTGATTATGGTGCACAGTGTCCTGGGTTCAAACCTTATCATTGCATTTTATTTTACTACTGTCCAGACAAGTTAGGGGGCGTGGCTGTGTGTAAGCAGCTCTACGTTGCTCCACATTGCCCGACGGGGCACTGGTTGGTGCGGTGCGCACCTCCGTGCAAACCGATTGTGCTGGGTAAAGTGCTATTTAGCTTTGGGCAACTATTTTGCGCTGGGTAAAGCGCGAGTTAGCTATGGGCAACTACATTGCACTGGGTAAAGCGTGAGTTAGCTAGGGGCAACTACATTGTGCTGGGTGAAGCGCTGATTAACTGCGGCCAATTTTATATTGGGATCCTTTAAAATATTTATTTTATTCACTGATACATTGGCCATTTCACTGCTTTTTAGTTATATTTAAACATATATGTTGGGTATTATTCCATATACTGATTTAAAAAAATAAATATGAAAGGGAGTGGTGGGACTCGAACCGTGAATACCTCTTCTTTGTGCAAACGCTCTACCATTACGCTATTGCTATTTCATGTGATTTGCATAAACATTCTTTCTTATGCTCTTCCATGTGAGAATTGCTGACTGTAGCTAAGCAATGGGCACACACGAGCAAATACGGGCAGCTATTTTGGGTATTTAAAAAAAATGTTATGGTTATGCGTTTTATATGTGTGATGGGGGTTTACATTATCAGGCAGTGAGGTGTTGGGTGCAGGGACATTTGAGCAGACTCGCTCTTGTTTATTTCCTTTATTTTTAAACACTTGCACGGGCGTGGACATTTGGACTGCTCGGCAGTCGGACATGCCCCCTGCTTTCTTACACAGTCCGTGTAGGACTTACAGTTGGGTCAGTGTGCCCTCATGCATATTCATGGCATGCTGACATCATACCGTTCAACTGCAGCCTCCGAGTAAGACTTAAGTCTTACACTGAGGATTCATGAATCCAGGGGTATCTGTTCTTGAAGTATGTTCTCCTAAGGGTACAGCATGAAACTTACCTGCCTTAGCTGCAGCATTCTTACTTTGTACAAGGTGGTGCTTCTCTGCTGTCACTGCTACAGTAAAATATTTCATCTGAACTGGTCATTTTAACATCACTCTACTCAGATGGTGTTTCACTTTAGGATTACTATAGCTCAGGTGAAATATTTTGCACCTTCCTCTTTTTAAACCTTTGTTGCATTTTCTCATTCCACTCCACCACTCTCACTGAGTTCCTTTGAAGGTCTCCTTTCACATTGTTCACTGTCCTTTTTATCTTTGTCATGTACAGACAGGTTTATCCTGTTTTTGTTGCCCTCAGGATGTCTGACCTGAAGATATCAAACAGCAGTGATCCACTCTTTCCTTTGATAGTGTTTCCCTAAATGTCACCCAGCCAACTTTCTATCCATTTAAGCCTTTAGTATGTCCATTAAGCTCCTGTAATGGACTGAGTTTAAAGCTTCACTGAAGTCAAAGTATACAATGATAATTAGGTTTTCTTTTTTTAAGTTCCCACATAAATTCAATCATAAAAATGAACTATTTTGAATGTCCTGACATATATTTTTTTTCAAAACAAGTTGACTATTATCTTGTAGGTTTCTGCTGCTGCCTTTTCTTCAGTATCTTATCCATGACCATTCCTGCTGTCAACATCAGGCTTTCAGTTGTGAAGTTCTAGTCTCTCACCTCCCCACACACACACACACACACACACACACACACACACACACACACACACACACACACACACACACACACACACACACACACACACACAATCACACACACATATGTACTTAGTAAGGTACAACCATGGCCTCTATATGAGCCTATGTGGTACAGGTACATCCACAGTACATGCATGCATATCCACACCAATCACCGTATTTATTCTTATATCCCTTGTGTGTAAACAGTTATCAGCATAGCATGGCCAGATGAGGAGAAGGAAAGTGATGGCTGCAAACCATTGAGGAATCAGGTATGACAATATGTGCTGCTAGACTTAAATTTCTGTGGGCAGGAACAATCACAGGTTTAAGATGTACTAATGTTGCCTTATGGATATCATAAGCCATTCCAAAAAAGAAAGGATGCAGAAAGTGCTGCCATTGTCAACAAGGCTTACTTGTGTTGAGAAATTCCTCAAGTCCACAGGAAGGGGTGGCAGTTGATGCACCTGAAAGTATCTCCAGAACTACTGTTGATGTTTGTGTCAGCCTGGCTCAGTCACCCCATATGTCAGTCAATGAGAGACAGAAGCTTAACAATACCCAACAAATATTTGCATAACCTGGTATTAGATATACTGACTGTTGCATATCAAAGCTTCCACGATGCATGAATGTTTTCACAGACATGTCTGACATGCAGCACGCCGCCCATGAAGGTAAGGTTAAGTACACTGTAATATGTGCAATATCATGCATGTATTTTAAGCCATAGTGCCACCCTTCTAGCTTAAGTCTGTGTGTTCATGATTGTGCTCTATATGCTATGCTTCTGCAGATGTCAGTGGTGATGGGCAAAAGACAAAATGTTTGAGGCAAGACAGGGGTGCGAATGTCAGCACCTCTGATGAGTTCAGCAATGGCTACGAGTCACAGTGAGTTCCTTCAGCACATTCAGCATCTGCTTCTAGACATGAGAAAATGACAGGTCTAGTAAGGTCTGTCATGGCATACATAGTGGTAGTAAGCACATCCACCATGCCGCAAAGCAGTTACTGAGGTGCACATTGAAGAAAGGTGCATACAGGAAAACATGGCCAGTTATCACTAATCTGTCACTCCACCAGCACTGTCAATGACCAGCTGAGATGGAAGAGTAACAGATGGGTCAGTAGGCTACTGGTAAGGGTCAAAGGGCTGGAGAGGAAGGGCCTAAAAAATATTTTAAAAATGAATAATTTCTCAAGGAAAGAATTGGTAATCTTACACTGCTGGCATCACGTCTCTGGAATGAAGGGTGTTCAAAATCGGTGAGCAACAACTGCTGAGGCTGCAGGCAAATTCCACAGTGGGGGAAGAGCAGGGAATCACGTGCATATAAACTGCATTAATGACATTGGATATGAGGTATAAGCTTTGGAAGCTTTCTGAGTATTATAAATATATATATATATATATATATCCCTTGGATTATCAGATTGATTTCAGGGACCTGAAGGTCATCAGGCAGGGCCAACAAAAAAAAAATGTACAGTAATTGTTCTTGGCATTCCCAAATGGTTGTGGGATTCTCTCCCTTTACTGTTTTCTCTGATTCCCTTTTGAATTTGAATCTTATTTTTTGTCTACTCAGATCTAATTGCAAGAATCATTCCAGCTACCATGTACTCCCAGTATGCTGTGGTACATCAGACCTGAGATTCTACTGCATTCTGGCAGTGAGAAGTTAAAGTTGTACTTTTGCCCATTTGTAGTGAGGCTTTCAACTGTGAGATGAAAGTGCTCTGCTCTGAAGTGCATTCAGTTCTACATGCCCCACCAGACCCATATAACATGATGCATTTTGACAGGTATGATGTTTGAAATAACTTTTCATCATTGTTGCCTTATTGACCTGTGATATCAAGTGGGCCATAAACGTTAGCATTGTTGCCCTCTCCTTAACCCATCTGTTTCGGAATGATGGTGACCTGTCAGTAGCCATTTCTTCCACTAACACTGCCAAAAGATCGAAAAAATTATGCTGAAATACCTTTCAGAAATTCTCAAAATCATTTTTGTCCAGTGGGACAAGCTCTCCATACCCCCCAAAATTACATATAACTATTCCAAGATCACATAACAGTGGAGAAAAAGGAAATCTCCACCTTTGCTAAAAAGTGTTTTGGCACAATGTCTCCAGTCTATTAGCAGTCGAAGAAACGGCTGATGACAGGTTGACTGCATCCATCTATTTGTGTCTCAAGTGACATCCCCCCCCCCCCACACACACACACACACACACACACACAGAACACTCTGCTGTATTTTCTTCAAGGTCAGTGACACTACCGCACATCATCATCAAACCACTGCTTCCCATTTTCTACAAGGGGTCAGGGTGTCATGCCAGCTGCCCAGATTTCTTTACCATACAATAGAACTGGGCATACCACTGTTTTGTACACTTTACTTATCAATGTCTTTGGCATTCTTCTGCCGCACACTACCCATGACACTCCTCTGATTCTAGCTTTGTCCTCATTCAGACTTTCTTTCTCCTCAACCACCCCTCCCAGACACCTGCAGCTGTTACCTTATTCAGCTATTTGCCCTTCTATCTCAGTTTTCAGCTTCTTCTGATTACCTTAATTTGCTGCTATGACAATTGTCTTGTCTTGTCTGTACTCATTTTCACCCCATGTGCTTTCACTTTTACATTCCATTCCCCAGTCATTTGCTTACATTCTTCTTCAACATCTCATGTAATCCCATGCCATCTGCATATAGCAGCTTTGTTGATCTGTCACTCCGACATGTTTGCTAATGTATGTAGTCCATCAGCAGTATGAGAAGAAGCGGGTTTACTTATTTATTTATATTTGTTTACCAGGGTAGTGCACTGATCAGTACTGACCAATTTCATGCTCAGCCTGGGTGAAATACAAAATATTTAGCAAACAAAAACTACTAAATTGTAAGCAATAACAGAGTATTTCAGACTCGCTACATAGAATATATATAAATATATATATATATATATATATATATATATATGGGTCTACTTCAGTTGACCTAAATCTCATTTGACTGATACCCAATTGACCTAAATTTCATTTGACCTAAAACACATTTGACTGACTCCCATTTCACCAACAGCTTACAATGTTGAATTTCAACCTACTAAATCTTAAACCATAGACAAACACACTTAATAACTAACCATTTCCAGAACCTAAAAACTACTTACTAACCTTCTTAACAGAAACAGGACAATGTACAACCAAACTGGGTGGGGGATATGCCCCCCACACCTCCCAATGAGGGGGGGGGGGGGTTGTGTCCCCAACACCAACCCTAATTATATATATACTAATTCCAGAATCGCACTACAGTGGGGGAAAAGGGCATATATCTTTAATCTGCTTTACAGTACTCTACACGCTCCCATTACTGCTGGGAATGCACAAAACATTCGCTAAATTACTTTAGATACTTCCCATAAAAACGTAAATAGAAAAGCCCACATTTAAAAACACTACAACACTACTATCTACATGACTATCAGAATTCTAACAGTCAGCGCTATACGTTACACTAATTATTTTTATCACAAACAAGTAACAGGTTAAGGAAAACCCACAACAAGTCTGTCTTAAATGTCAGTGAAATGAGAGTCAGTCAAATGAGTTTTAGGTCTAATGAAATTTAGGTCAATTAGGTGTCGGTCAAATGGGTCTCAGTCAAATGAGATTTAGGTCAACTGAAGTAGACCCATATATATATATATATATATATATATATATATATATATATATATATATATGGGTTCATGTCAAACCCACGACATGTTGAAATATCGAAAGTCAGTACACCGACACAAAACCATTGACATTTCAAAACATCGACAGTACAGGTATACGAAAGGACAGCGCTATGATATGATACAGTACCCATACTACTTCCCCCTTGCAGGACCCATGTTAGCGCTGTCCTTTCGTATACCTGTACTGTCGATGTTTTGAAATGTCGATGGTTTCGTGTCGGTGTACTGACTTTTGATATTTCAACATGTCGTGGGTTTGACATGAACCCATATATATATATATATATATATATATATATATATATATATATATATATATATATGAAGGGTTTACATTCATATGGTTGCGCGCACATTGCTCAACCATACATGTTTACCAACTTTTCTCTGCGAATCCCATAACGCCGAATGGTCGGAATGTCCTAAAAACACCGAATTCTACATTTCCGACCACTCTACACCCTAAAATGAGTGCTAACATGGGTCAAAAAGGAGACGGGATTTTGCAATTCACAACACTTGCAATCGCATTTTTGTGATGTTGCTGCACTCCTTTCGGCCATACCCGGTTGACCATTCACCAGTCGACCATATGCATGTACACCATATATATATATATATATATATATATATATATATATATATATATGTATATATATATATATATATATATATATATATATATATATATATATATATTTACATTCTAGTGAACATGCACAGTACAGTGTACAGTCAGTCAGAGTGTAATGTACAATTTATACATTAGTTTCTAAAGTGGGCCAATTTTCACTGAATCTTGAGAGAGAACAGACTCAGAAAGGAGGCAGGTGATATGTCCTGTGATGAAGCAGGAGCATTTGGCTTGGATGGGGAAGTGCTTTTAAGTTGCATTATAAATTTGGAATAAGTGTTGATTTCCTTAGGTCTAAGAGGAACACTTGCCAAAGAGTAGGTGCCCAAGAGGGAAAAGCATGTGTAGTGCTGTGGGGTTTTATTCTAGGATTGGTGTGTCTTGGGTTGTATGAGGATGTCTTTTTCATGAAGTCTAGCTGCAAGGGGAGTAAATGTGTGAATTTGGAGTAGTTTGCAGAGTTGCGATCCTAAAAGTAGGTTAGACATTTGTATTTTTCTAGAGTGATACAGTGATGCTTACAGAGAAGTGAGTTTGTAATGGATCAGTAGATCCTGTTAGTAGAGATTGTAGCAATGTTTTTCTTTTAGCAAAAGCAAAGATTGAAGCCCATATTCAAGTTGAGAAAGGAGAACTCCTTTTGCCAATGGCTGCTCTGGATAGCTGGGATAGTAAGGGGGAGATCCTTTTCACCCAGAAGAAGAGGACATTCATTTTGTCTCTCATTTTTGCCTGTGTAGAAATGGACATTTAGTGACTCTGTTGGTGAATTTTCTGTGGAGTTCCAAAAATCAAAGTTTTGGTCTTGGTTGGGTTGAGAAGTAGTTTATGGTTTATGAGTCATTGGTAGAGCCAATACAAGTGTGACTGAAGAGGGCATTAAATGTTGGCATGAGAGTGACTTGGTCAGTAAATGACCATGCCGTCAGCATAGAGGATAAGTGGGAGATGGGCCAGGTCACAAGGTAGTTTGGTAATGAATATGGAGAAGAAGAGGTCAAGAATGGATCCTTGTGGTACACTTTTGGTAATGGTTTCAGATTCTGAATGGGGGGATCCTATTTTAACTCTTAGAGCTGAACCCTGATGCACACCCACTCCCAATGGGAACCCCCCTGTGAGTCTGAATACTGTTTGGATGTGTGATTTGGTCTCTCTCCATAGCCTGCCCCTAATTCTTCCAATGTTTCTGGGACTTGGAACCATCACAGGACTACCCAAATCAGATTTCTTAGTACCTTATGATATGCTTTCTCTAAGTCTAGGAATATCCAGCTGGACTCTTTCCTCATCTTTAGCTTCTTCTCAACTATCTATTTTATTATAAACATTGGCTAAGTTGTGCGGCATCCTGATCTGAATCTAAATTGTTCATCTCCCATCTTACTTTCTACTACTCTACATATTCGTTTATCAGTCACCCTCTCCAGCACTTTCATGCAGTGTGACAGGAGTTTGATACCTCTATACCCACAGCTGTGAATTTCCCTTTTCTTCTTCTATACTGAAACTAGAATAATTATGACACATCTACATGATCATAAACAAATCAAATCAGATCTCTCTTTTTCTACTCACAGACAGCATTACTACCCTGTTTGGCAGGTGAACAAAACACTACCATCTCATCTGATATTATCCCAGCTATTCATAAGTTTAAACTGCTACTAAAAGAACACTTTACTAAACACTAGCTATGCTCTTGTATTGTCCCAATTTAATTCTTAATATTTTCTGTTGCTTACCCTATGTATCAGAAGACATATTCTTTCACCTTTATATCTCCTGGTCTTAGTAATTGCTCTTTTTTGTACTTTTCTTGTACAATACACTTAATTCATTGTCATTTTTTGTATTTCCTGTAATTATTATATTATGTTTCTTAACTCAAGATATATAAATATATATATATATATATATATATATATATATATATATATATATATATATATATATATATATGTGGGTGTGTATATATGTGTGTGTGTGTCCTGGTCTTATTATCAAAAGTACGTTTCATTGAAACGTACATGATCTAACTCACTTTTGTGAAAGTGCATTTTGTCGAAAATGCACTTTTGCTGAAAGGTAACTAAGCAAACAGTTGTTTGCATGTAGATTTAGTTGCACATCGACATGGACTGTTGATTATACAACTAAGCAAACTGTTGCTTAGATCGTGATACAGTGGAGATAAGGGAATATTCCCTTTTCCCCACTGTAGTGCAATCTCAGGGTGAGAATATTATTGTAGGGGGGTGGGGGGGCACCACATGGGGGTTCAGGGGTGCTTGCCCCCCTGAATAAACATGAGTAATGTTTTATTTTTTTTAGTTTTTTGGCAGTTTTTTTTTTGCGAAAGTGAGTTCAATCTTGTACATTTCAATGAAAAGTACTTTCGATGGATCAACATAGATCCATATATATATATATATATATATATATATATATATATATATATATATATATACATACACACACACACACACACACACACACACACACACACACACACACACACAATGTTTATGTATTTTTTGAATCTCATTTTGCTATTAATCTAATCCAATAATTATTGTATTTTACTCTGTTGCAATCATTTCCTAATGTTTTCTATATGTGTATTTTTTGTTTGAAGATTTTTTTATCCCCAGGTCTCCACTGAAAATGGGCTTTTTTGGTTCACAAAATAAAATAAATAAATAAATCTGCTCACAGACAGCATTACTACCCTGTGTGGGTAGATAAACAAAACACTAGCTTCTCATCTGAAGCAAAAATGCTCCATGTTATCTGAATATTCCCAGATACATGTTGTCTTCATATCGATAATGATCAAGGCTAAAATTAGGACGCACATAAATTCAGTGCTTCTTCTCAAATATTTTTGAGTTGTACATGATCAGACCCTAAACTTCTATGAACATATAGATTATGGCTTCAAATGTGTAAACTTCAAAACTGGTCTTATCTGTAAAGTATCCAGCACAACATGACTTTGTGAAATAGCCACTCTCTCATAGCCACACTGCCTTCATAGACATGCACACTCCTTCCTCTAGAAAAGCGATACCATTGTAGCTAGTCTTTTCACTACTGGCAGTTTGACTTACTGATATTACCTGTAACTAAGCAGATGTTAGGTCTCACATGTTGCTAGCACTTCTTAATCATATAAGTCACAATAACATCCCTGAATGTATAGTATACCTGCTCTCTGTTTAGCAAACCCAACAGCATATCATATGCTCACAAGTCTCCTCAATGCCTGTTTACAAAGCCTCCTTTAGCTCCAGTCTTTCAGTCTTTATGCCAACACCCCCATGCATGTGCTGAAGTATTCCCCCTCTTACTTCATGCAATAAAATCTGTCCTCTCCCAACCCTGTTACCCTCATGCCTAATAAGACCCCATCCCCCTAACTCTGCCCCTGCCTCCCTGTCACCAGTGCACTTCGTGGTTAGACAAACTCCACCTACATTTGGACCACTTTTTCTTATTTTTCATAGGAAGTACTCTGATTTGTGTTTCCACCTTCATGTGAATTAACACACACAGGTGTGACCCCAGGATTCATATCCCTGATCTCCCTTACTATAAGGGAAAAGGTCTTCTGGGTGCAGAAGTTGAACTCACCCTTCAAGGAAGCATATGTTATGTGTTTCAATGATATTCCCACTACATATTTTGATTTCCTGCATCTGTTCAGCCACTTCCCCATCATCTATTCCCAATCACTGCCAAATGGTGGTAAGTTGAATGTGTGGTACTTAGGTTAGGTGCTCCTGACCTGATTACCTAAAATATATGTCCTCAGGTCTGCTGGCATAACTCCTATGTTAGTCATTGATATGCCCCAAAAGGATCCTGGTATCAAGTATCCATGGGCATCCCTGTGTTCAAACATGGTGTTTATTTTGAACAATCCAAGACCAGCACATATGTCCAAACCAATTCACCACTCAAGTTCAGGGATGGAAAACTTTTTTTTACAGTTACTCTCCTTCATGTTATCCATTAATCTGTATGTGAGTGCTAAAGTCTCCTAGAAGAACAACAGAATCCAAATCAAGCCCAGTTCTCTTGGTCTCCAAAAATACTGAATAATTCAGTTGTGGGATTCACACTCATTTATGTTTTGCTCCCCCTAATGAAGTACACAATACTGACTTTTTAAACTGCTTGTAGCATATTCCTCCTCTGTAATTTTTTAATTCATTACTTAAATTAGCTACATGTGTTAATTATCTCTAGTTCTTATTTTTCTTACAGAAAAGTACATCACCACACCATCCCAAAAATAACTATTTGGCTTTTACTTGCTATATCTCTGCTGTCACCACCATCACCACCAACCAACTTGTACAAAAGCACCAGTAGCAGGAGTTCAGAAACTAATCACTGCCATTAGCAGACATGGCATGTTAAAACAAAAGCTACAACTACTAAAGGCAGAGGCCAGATATTGCATTTACTATTTGATGTATCACTTAAACACACCATGAATCATAGAAAATACAAGGCAACTGGGCCGTTTGGCCATTTACACCTTGCCAATAGCCTCTCCTAAGACCTTACTTCCTTTTTTAAGGACCAACAGGTCAGTCATACCAAGGATGAAACTGTTATTTACTGAAGCAGATTTAGATCCTGATTATAGTTTTAATGGGACTTTTTGATTTGAGTGGATATGAGACCTTTGACTACTGGATCTCTTATGGCCTAAAAGGCAAGACACAGATCAACAAAAAGGAGTCTACAGGACATTGAATAAAGGGAAAAGACAGTGCTTCAAGCCTCCCCTGGTAGCTCTTGTCTTATAAGACTGTGATCTTTTTAGTTATGATCTCTGGAGTCTTTCCAGTTACTTGATACAAGCAGTAAAATACATCCTAAACGGGGCATTGTATTCAATAATAGGTGTGATCAATATGGACTATAGAGGGGTAAGAACTTCCTTGGATCTAGATGAAATACCCTTTGTAGTGAGCTGTGCAAAGTAAAAAGATTTCCTAACCACTTACAACATGATGGTCAAAGGAAAGGTTATTAACCTTCCATGCTTTAAGGTCTCTCACCACACTTTGATTTTGAAGCAGGGTGTTGTATATACTGTAAGATGAATGAAGGAATTGTTTACCAAATGCAATACTATTGCACTTTTTAGCATTTAGTTTTAAACCATTTTTGAGCACCAGTTGTTCATATGTGTGAGTTTCATTTCAAGCTTCTGTGTATCAGGGAGGTACTTAAAGAGGACACCAAGTTTGCAGTCATAAACCTGAGCTTAGCATCTGGTTGTGTCCCTGACGTATGGTGCACAGCTGTTGTGATGCGCTTAAAGGTAGACTCTTAGCCAGAGATCTCCACTTATAATTTGGAGAGCTACAAAGTAGGTGTGGAGTAGTAGGGGTCTCAGCATGAAGCCCTGAGGAATACTAGTGGACCCCTTTATGTTTACTGAGGACAAGCCTGCCACCCTCACTACATGGGTATTATGTCCCAACCAGTTTGCTATCCACATAACTGCACAGGGGTCAGTTTGGAGCTCATTCAATTTATTTATTATGTTAGAATGTAACATGGTGATAAAAGCCTTAATCAAGTTGAAGTATGTTGTATGGATAGTATGGCCAGTGTCCATGAATTATATTACTCGTTCAGTGACCAGATTCATTAGGCAGAATCTACCCTTAAAGCCATAACTGATGGGAGGTCAAGCCTTATAAGAGTTTTGATATCATATTTAATTAGGTCTTTTTATTATACTTTCCATGACTTTGCCGATAAGGCTAGTAATACTAATGGATCTGTACATTTGGGGTCAGTGGTGGGTTCATCTTTGTGAAGTGGCATCAAAACAGCTGTGCACTACACATCAAGGGCAAAACTAATGGCTAAGCTTAGGCTGAACAGCTGTAAGAGTGAGTCCACAGGGACAGGTTTTGTACTGTTTATCAGGCGCTGGGGTATTATCACACCCTATTGATGATATATTTTTAAATTTGGAGAGTTCTTTTAGCAGGTGTTTGGTTATGTTGGAGGGGTGTAAGATTCTGTGGGATATGCGTTTTATATATTTGCTTTGGGGATGAAATGTGCACTGAATGTATTTGCTGGCATGTTGGCTATGTCTACTGGATCCAAGTAAGTAGTTCCTTTAGTTCTGAGTAATGTTGGGTGATATTCCTTATTGTTAGTTAGTCCTATTATTAGTTCCCTAACATATCTAAAGTCAAAGTTCATAGGATGCCTTTGTATTCCTGATGATGTTTTTTAAGTTCCTTCACTAGCTTTTTTAACATTTTGAGGGTTTTTTCCCTCTACAGTTTAAGCTTTTTTTCTTTTATTGTATTTTTTTTTATTTATCCATGTGGTCAATCTGCCTGGTTTACTTTTAAGCTTTCCATTTTGCTTGGATCTGGTATGGGTGACCTGGTCAATGCATTTATGTATGTAAACGTGGAGTTTGTGCAAATACTTGCTGTGTCAACATGTTGGGCAATATAGTTAAACTTGAATTTTGAGATTTTATCATAGAATTATAGATGGTCTGTACATTTGAAGCCTGTGAAGTTGTTTCCATCTAATTGTTTGGATATTTTGAAAGAAAATGATACCCGATTGTGACTGGATTTAACTGGAAAAGGGAGTCTAGTCAATATCAGTCTATGTTCGGCAACCTGTGATCTACCTCTGAGCTCTTTTGAAGCTAGTCCACTCTTCCTCTCCATCATCACAGCAAGTTTTTTCACTGTAGGTAAACCTAACAGGAGTATGAGATGCTAGGTGACATCATAACCCCACAAGTCCTTCTCCATGCAGTAACATCAGTAGCAACAATAAGAATATGAAAATGCAATTAACAGTTCAGATAGATAAAAAAGAGGGACTTTAACTCACAAATGGACATAACTTTTAGATAGGACTAACTGTGAAGGGATTCTAGCTGACCAAGCTTGCAGATTGTAAACTAAATGCAGTCATAGAATCCCCCAAATACACTAACATCCTATAGGTAGGAGTAGCACACACAAATGACTGGTGCCAAAGCCACAGCTTAAATCTGAATGCCAAGAAATGCAAAATAGTATCATTTGTATAGTCAGCCACCCTAGGAAATTACCTCATTGATAACACACCCCTAAGAGTAGAACCAGTTGTCAGGGATTTGTGTACACATGTAGATAGCAACATGGCTTTTGACTAACATGTGTCTAAGGTAGTAAGGAAATCATTAATTGTTGCTCAGCTTATAAGCAAGGGCAAGGCATCTAGGTCCAAGGAAGTCATGGTTCCACTGCATTCAGCCCTCATCAGGCCTGTCATTGAGTATAATGCCCCATTTGGACTAGGTACATGCAACAACTGGAATGTCCACAGAGATTCCTCACAAAAAGAATACAGGGCATAGGCAACATGTCATGTGCAGATCCCCTTAAAGCCCTATCTCTATACTCTGTTTCCTACAGATTGTTGAGAGGTGATATATGCCTGGCATACAAGGCTTCCTTATATCCCACTCTGATGGAACTTTTGCATATTCACAAAACAAATGGCATCAGAATGACTTGATGTAGCAATTAAACCTTGCTTGTAACGTAAGTAGGGCATGCTGGAGGGACAGGTATGTGTCTCGTAGGATTCTCCTTCTCTAAACCAGGCTTCTCATCCATGTGAAGTAGAGCTCTTCCCTAACCTTATTCAAGAGAAACCTGGACCAATTGATGAGAAATCAGAACTACACCACGAGTCTAGGACCTATGTCTCTAATGGACAGAGGCAGTCTGTAAATTTTACCCTAGCTTAGCTATACCCCTTAAACTAACCTCTAATGCACATAAACATGCAGAATACAATTGGGATGCTTGGCCAGGCTTATAAAGACCATAGTGGTCATTAGCCTAGTATACACATATAAACCTCTTTTGGTACGGACCAGGTCAAGAATGTTTTATCCTGTAGTGGGATCCTTGAAAATTTACTCCAGGGAGATTTTGTTTATGAAATCATTGAATTCTGGGGCATACCCTACAGCTGAAGTATAGGTGTTCCAGTTTGTCATCATCTAATTGAAGTCTCCTGAATAATAGAATTCCTGTTGATTTAGGTTCATCCAGTATGTTTAGGAACCTAACATGGTTTTGTGGGAGCATAGAGGGGTTCTGTAATATGCTACAATATAATAGCTGGCCCTGTTCAATGAGATTTGCATAGCAATCAGTTTAGTTTCGGGGTCTCTAGGGGTCTGCCTCCAAGTTATGTGGTCCCTAACAAATATAGATATTCTATTACATTTTCTGTCAGGTTGAGAGATGTGGTATGAGTAAAAACCTGGAGTGGAGGAAGCTTTTTCTATATATGACCTCATGATCAGGCAATTTGCTATTTAGACTCTTAGCATTATGCAAAGCTACCTTTGGTGCTTGATTTGTTTTGGTTAGGTTCCAACAGCCATTAGCTGGACTCTGCCTATAAAAGGTCCTGGGATGAGAGGAGCAAGCCAACCCTGGAAAATCAAGAGTAACTTCTAACATCTCTTCCTTTGCTGACTCGTATTGGATCCCCCTAGAATGACATTAACTGTGCAGTCAGTTATAGTCAATCATCTTTTCCCTATACTTTACATCATTCATAGAGGGTCAAGCCTGCATTTGGGACATGCATGCATAGCTCTCGCATGTCTTTCTGCATGTCCCGCAGGGTTCTCCATGCCTGGCTGTTCACACCAACAAGGACCACTACCATTTCATAACCATATTGTTTTGGCTTAAGGGTCTTTCAAGGCCTTGATATGTAAGAGATCTTGGCTCCTGAAAGGCAACTCACTGTCACCATCTCTTTGCCCAGCCTCATGACAGTTACGTTGGTGCGTCTGACAGTGGTGTCAACAATCACCACTTCACCGTTGTGTCTAAGTGCACTAGTTTTGGAGTTGTTAATTACCTAGTGACCCTTTACTGTGCTTGTGCAAATAGGTGTTTTAGTGCATATTTTAAATTGTGTCCTAGATTTTCTAGGTCCGGGAGACATCAGCATTGAATTTTTAATGATATCAGAGTATGATATTTTAATGTGTATTATTGTGGAATGCAGTGATGCTGCAAGTTGGCTGACCTTCTGTTTTAATCCAAGAATATAGTTATTTATTACAAGATGTCACATATCTGTTGTGTAAAAAGGAATAAGTAATATTGCAGGAATATGGCTGAAGAATTTATTTAAAAATGTTTAATATTTGTAGAGTAAAAGGAGGAAAGTAATAAAGATAAGAGGAATCTTTATTCCTCAATCAAGTAGTTTTGGGTGACTGTAATTATCCATCCATTAACTGGGTAGATTATAAGTGTTCTAACGCACTTGCCCAAAAGTTCCTGGGTCTTAACTACAATGCCCTAGGCCAGCTGATTGACACACCCACAAGGGGCTCCAACATCCTGGATCTGGTGGTCACCAACATGGGGGACCACTCAGCCACCCCCACTGTGTGGCCATCCCTGGTGAGATCTAACCACAAATCAGTCTCACTAGAAGTAACTATAACACAAGACCCCCCCCCCCATCAACAACTAGACCTTACATGACAGCATAAATAGCTTCATAGCCACTCCCCCTACTGATGGAACAGACACTTATGCTGAGTTATACACCAATGCTTTATACAACCGCCTGTACAATTGTGTTGACTCTGCCATACCTGAGAGAACCAAAGCAAGATCTTCAAAGAAAAACAAACCTGCATGGTGGACAACTGCCATTAATTGACAATATAACAGGAGAAAGAAATTGCAGTCTAAAAGTAGGAAGGAACTGTCTCAAAACTGGAAACACTCCCTCCTCAATTTAAGCAAGCAAACCAGACTCCTAGTGAAGTCCTCCAAAGCTAACTATGCATCCAAGTTAGCTTCTCTAACTAAGGATAACCACAAGGTGTTCTTTAGATACATCCATAACCTCAAAGGTAAGGCCCAGATTTCCACTGAACTTGTAGTTAATGGTACTACATATGTAGAACTTGTGGATATAGCAAACCTGCTGGCTGACAGGTTCAGTGAAAGCTTCACTCCCCTGTCCCCACCACATATACCCCAAAGCATCCCTAAGACCTGTACCCCACCTACTACCTCTGAGGACCAGATCTTAAATGCCCTCTCCAAGGCCAAAAACAGTCTCAATGGGACCAGACAACATCCCGGGCTGTGTTCTTCATGGGTTAAAATAGGAGTTAGCCTCACCATTGGGCACACTTTTCGATCCCAGCCTAAGAACAGGCTTCTTCCCTGCAGAATGCAAAACAGCTACCCTCATCCCTTTGCACAAAGAAGGTGCATCCACAGACCACGGAAATTATAGACCCATTAGCCTGGCCAGCCTTATCTGCAAGGTGATGGAACGAATCATCATAGACCTTATTAACAAAGATATAGAAAATTTCCAAACACTCTACTCCACCCAGTTTGACTTTGTCAAGGGGAGATCATGCCTGTTAAACTTGGTGGACTTCTTCAAAATAGTCACCAAAACCCTAGATAGGGGAAAATCTGTGCATACGGCCTACCTAGACTTGGCCAAGGCCTTTGACACAATCCTCCAGTCAGGCATCATTGATAAACTCACCCATTTGGGTATCAAGCCATATATTGTCAGGGGGGGTTGCAAACTGGCTCACTGATAGAGCTCATACAGTCAAAACAGGAGACTCCACCTCCTCCAGCAGACCCGTAACCAGTGGTGTTCCACAGGGATCAGTTCTGGGACCCCTACTGTTCAGAATCTGCTTCTCAGAAGTACAGGCTAAAACTAAAGGACTGTGGCTGACAAAGTCTGCTGATGACTGCAAACTGGGAGTGATCATTGAAACCCCTAGCGATGTCAACATCCTGCAAGGTCTTACACAGACTAACGACTGGTGTCAAAGTCATGGTCTTAAACTTAATGCAAAAAAAGCCATTATCATCCCCTTCAGCAAGGGTGATGTTCCTGCAAACTACCACATCAATAGCACTACCCTACGTACACAGTCAGTGGTGAGAGATCTGGGCACACAGAACAACAGCAACCTTAACTTCGATCACCATGTCTCCACAGTAGTACGAAGGGCATTTTATATTGTTCATTCATAAGTAAGGGCATTGCCTCCATAAAAAAAGAGTTTATATCCCCCCTGTACTCTTCCCTCATCAGGCCAATTACAGAGTATGATGCTCCCTTTGGTATGTTCCTTTCTAAACACTTGCTGCAGTTGGAGAGACCACAAAGTTTCCTTACAAAGAAAATTCAGGGTCTTCAAGATCTGTCTTATGCGACGGACTGAAATCATTGTCACTTTACTCTGTGTCATACAGACTGCTCAGAGGTAACCTGTGCCTTGCATATAGAGCAATCTCTGACAATGGAAATGCTGCACATTTGCAAGTCAAAGGACACACGGGTCACTCACTCAAAAGACCTTAACCTGGTATGTAACATCAACAGAACTTGCTGGAGACAGATTTGTCTCACAGAGATTGCCCCACCTTTGAAGCAAGCTTCCTATTGTTGTTAAACAAAGCCTATCATTGGCCCTATTTAATTGTAATTTGGACGATTGGATGGGTAACCAGAAATTCACCCTGGGGGTTCCCCCTGTGTCCCTCTTGGGCAGGGGCTATATAGTGTCTGCATGACCCAGACACCCTTGGGAGCACTGATTGAACTTGGCTAGGTTTGTAAGGGCCCTGGGGCTGTTAGCCTAGTAACCTCCTATGATCCTATGATCAAGGATCATTCCCAGTTACCTGATATGGTACTGGGCTTGAATCTAATTAGTAGACAGTGTGGGAGTACAGCTACACCCTCTCGGTGGATGTGGGAATGAGTATGTTTGTTTGCAGAGAATTTGGCACTGGAACAGCCTGCATTTACTGACTACAGATTTGCGCAGTGCTGCATGGAGTGATGCCTAGTACTGTTCATCCCAGAAGGGAAAATAAAAGAACAAACAGAAAATTTGCTTAGGAATTCAGTCAAAAATACATATTTCCAGAATACAGTAGCAGTTTAATTCTCTGCCACAGAGCCACTACCACTAGATCTTAGAAACTAACATTTGACCAAAAACTAGATAGAAAACTTATAAGACAGCAGCAAAGTTTATTAAAAATAGAGAAAACATTAAAACAGATGCCAGAAACACTTTATCAATGCAGTAATTGCCTGGCCACAGTATAAACACAGCACAACAGGTTTTTAACCAGACAATAAAAAAGTACAGTAAAACTTAATAAAATAGCACTTACACTGTATAATTTACTCGACATGTATACATGCAATAGAAAACTATACTTTCCAGCTATTTACTTCAGGAATCAGCTCAAAATGCCAGCTTTAGTAATTTCATACCATGTGCTCTGTTTTCAGCTTTCTGGAGCTCTTAAATTAAGGCTAGAAATTCTACCTTTAAAAATCAAACCCCAATCCCTCTACCACTAACACACAGTCAAGAGGAGAAGGTTAACACTTGCACCACACCTCCAGCCACACATAGACCTACTAAACCAGCACTGGCAAAATATACACATAAATACACAAAATCATACTCGAAGGCTCTAAATAAAAACCTGCAAAAGCATCAGAAACCTCCAAAGCAGACACCCAAGCAATCTGCACCTCCCGTCACATACCAGACAGCACATAAAACACAAAATCAGTGTGCCGCACAATCACAGCCCTTAAGGCGAAATAACATACCTAACAGACTAGTAATAGGTGACTCTATAGTCAGGTACATTGACGTCCCACTCACTAGGCTGGAAAAGCAGAAGGTTACTGTTAGCTGCCTGTCGGGAGCCAGAATCCGCCACATAACACAAGCACTCAGGTCACTCCAGAACAAGTACAAATATGACTGTCATTATTCATGGTGGTGTGGAATGACCTGAGACATACCTCCATGGACTACAAGAAAAGAGACATGGAAGAGCTCTCTGATCATGTAGCCCAGGCTGGTATGACCCTGGCCCTGAGTAGCATCCTGCCATCATCAAGAATGATACCTCAGTATAAAGAAAAAATTATCAAATTCAACAATTGGCTAAGCTTCTGGTGTCATTTAAAGGGGATCCAGTGTCTATCAGCCTGGGACGACATGCTCAACAAGCCGCATTGCTTCACAAGAGACGGCTTGCACCTGTCACCCCTAGGATTTTGAATACTGGCCAAGGCTCTTGCTGTCCCCATAGTGCCTTTTTTAGGCAAGGCTCAAAAGTCAAACCCACCTCCGTAAAAAGCACAATTAACAAAAAACTGAGGGTTATGCTACTCAACGCCAGGAGTTTAAATCTCAAAATGCACACACTCGAAACACTCCTCAGTATGGAGAACGTCGACATCTGTGCAGTAACTGAAACCTGGTTCAAGGCTCCAGAGAGCACCCCAGCACTACTGGGCTACAACTCGTACCACACGTTTTGGCCACAGAACATGGACCGAAACACAAAAGGAGGGGGTGTATCCACATTCATCAAGGATAACTACATCTCCAGGTTAGTGATGCAGCATGATACCTCTGAGATCCTCCATGTGCAACTAACATCGGGCAAATCTGCAATGCAAATTGTGGCCTGCTACAGATCACCATCCATGACCCAGGACCACCACTCCAATTTTCTGGAGACACTGGAAAACATGAAGCTCCTACCGAACACCCTGATATTGGACGATTTCAATTACCTTACCATTCACTGGGTAAACTACTCGAGTACAAACTCCCAGGCCCAGCGCTTCCTGGAATTCATCAACTCAAACACCCTAGATCAGCTGGTAAACTCCCCTACCAGAGGTGAAAACATATTGGACTTGGTCATCACAAACATGGGTGACAGGTGTTCCACACCGGAGGTCAACCCGTTACTGGTTAGATCAGACCATAAACTAATCACCCTGGATGTCCACACCCCACCACCACCCCCAACTAAGGAAACAACAGTAAAAAACTTTTCTAAAGCAAACTTCACCTTACTTAAGACAGAGGAGTTAAGTTTCATAGCCCCCACGCTAAAGGATAACGCTGCCCAAGATGCAGAAACCTTTACAAATGCACTCTATGAGCACCTACAAGGATGCATGGATCTTGCTATCCCTTGCAAAACCAAGACTCACTCCTCTAAGAGAAGGAAACCAGTCTGGTGGACCCCTGTCATAAACAGGCTATACAATAGAAGGAGGTAACTCATTCAGAAAAAAAAGCAAATCCCAATAAGGAAAGACATCCCTGATCAGTATCAGTAAGAAACTAAGATCCCTCATAAAATCCTCCAAGGCTAACATCGAAAGAAAAATAGCCAAGGATTCAAAAGATAACCACAAAGCCTTCTTTAGCTATGTTAAGAATCCAAGTGGCAACTCGCAGATATGCACTGAACTAGTGCAAAATAGCACAAAATATACTGAACCTACTGATATTGCCAACATCCTGGCAGATACATTCAGTGCAAACTTCACCCCCCCTCACCCCCAAAAGGGCCCACAACAATACTGGAAAAGTGTAGTGTCCCTCAAATCACAGACGCACAGGTGAAAATAGCCCTTTCAAAAGCCAAAAACACAGTGTCAATGGGGCCAGATGGTGTCCCAGGCTGTGTCTTGCATGAACTACAGAACGAACTAACCCCCCATCTAAACATGCTGTTCAACCTCAGCCTCTCCACAGGCTACATGCCCATAGAATGGCATGGCACACAGCAATGGTTATTCCATTCCACAAAGGAGGGGCAACAACTGACCCTGGTAACTATCGTCCCATTAGCCTGACTAGCCTGGCTATGGAATGCATCATCATGGAACTCATTAACAAAGACATTGGGAACCTCCAAATACTTGACCCGACCCAGTTCAGCTTTGTTAAGGGCAGATCATGCCTACTAAACCTGGATGACTTCTTCGAGACAGTCACCAAGGCCATAGATGAGGGAAAGCTTGTTCGCACAGCTAACCTTGACCTCGCCAAGGCATTCGACACCATACCCACTCAGGTATTACAGAAAAACTCACCAGCCTGAACATAAACCCCTACATTATGAGATGGGTTGCCAACTGGCTTACAGACAGAACTCACACGGTAAGAATAGCGAGCTCCAGGTCCGACTCTAAACCAGTCACAAGTAGTGTCCCGCAAGGCTCGGTCCTGGGACCCCCTACTGTTCGGCATATACTTCTCAGAAGTAGAGGCAAACACAAGAGTACTATGGCTAACCAAGTTCACCAATGACTGCAAACTGGGAGCTATAATTGACTCTCCAGCTGACACAGACATCCTCCAAAAGGGCCTTACTGAGACAGACACCTGGTGTCGAAATCATGGCCTCAAGCTAAATGACAAAAAATGCATAGTCATCCCATTTGGGGAAAACAAAACACCCATGAATTACCACATAGGTGGCAGCCCCCTTAATATAGAAGAGGTAATAAGAGATCTGGGGACCCAGGTAGATAGTAATC
Organism: Protopterus annectens; assembly: GCF_019279795.1. NCBI lineage: Eukaryota > Metazoa > Chordata > Ceratodontiformes > Protopteridae > Protopterus > Protopterus annectens. Next base: position 1,799,763,161 of record NC_056741.1, on the reverse strand, counting down.
TTTCCTTTGACAATCATGTTGCCAAAGTAGTTAGAAAATCCATCTATGTGGCCCATCTAATTACTAAAGGGTTCGCATCTAGAAATAAAGAGGTTATAGTGCCCCTCTGCTCGTCACTCATCAGACCCATCATAGAGTACAATGCCCCATTTGGGATGTACCTCACAAGACACTTCCAACAGCTGGAGAGACCACAAAAGTACCTCACCAAGAGGATTACTAGCCTCAAACATATGTCCTATGCAGAGCCCCTCACTAACACTCTTCAAGAGAAACCTTGACAAGTGGATGGGTGACAGAAAATACACCCCTGGGATCACTTCATTGGCTCTGCTTGACAGAGGATCAGTTAATTAATCAATGGGGCGGTGAAAGCTGACACACTCTGGCTAGGCTTATAAATGCCCTCAGGCAGATAGCCTAGTACCTACCTATGAACCTATGAACCTATTAGGCCAAGCATGAACTAAGCAGTAAAGAACTGTTATATCCAGTCTGGTATACACACACTGGCCTGCTGACCTATTACAGTTGTATGCACACCAGTAAAACACAATAAATTCCTCCAGGAACTTATAAAAAATTCTCTAAAGAAGTTTACCTAAAACAAGTAGCTAATCAAAATGGTACATCTTCAAAATTTATGAGATGTATGTATGTTCTGTGGGTGCACTAAAAGCCTGACACATAATTAGCATAATACCTCTGGTGTATGCATCTCAGATTCTTCTTCAAAAAAGTACAAAGTGATGCTAATTTATTTAAAAGCATATCATAATTATCAATGTGTATAACAGGCAATCTTGTACATAATATTTCAAATTTACTTTTAGTAAAGTTCTACAATTTCTAGTTTTCAAGTGTAAATATGCAGTGCCAAACCAAAATTCAATACATCATTCTTAAACAATAAATAGTGTCTTATTCAATTTGACATCTATGAAAGTACAACATTTGTAAATACTGATGAAAAGAAAAAAAGTGCCTGTGAGAAAGTGAAAAAAATGTACTAGAAAAGCAAGGTGGCAATGTCTCTAACGTTTCTTTTAATCCACAGGATGGGAATGGTTATATCGATGAAAATGAACTGGATGCCCTGCTCAAAGACTTGTATGAAAAAAACAATAAGGTAAGCCCTTTAAACAGTTAGTAACACAGAAAGTAAAAGCTGTGGATACCCAGAAGTCCTTGGTTTTGAAAGCTATATAATGGACATAGCCAGTTCACTGCCAGTAGCCATTACTTGGTCGATTTTCAGCAGTTGTTTTTAACCCAGATTTTCAGTACAACATCAGAAAGTAAACAAAAGCAAATGTGCACTTATGTCCTAAGAGTGGTGTTGTAAGCATTCTGCAAACTCAGTCTTCAGATATGATGTGAGACTTGCCTTTGGTGCTATCAGGGAGTTATAAGAAAGTGTTTAACATTTGGGACCGTAATAAATCCTTTACTTGGTACACTTGATACACAGTTTACACTGAGTGTGATTAGTATACTCACCTCAGTGCCTATGACACGGACGAACTAGATGTGGTTTTTGCACATGCACACATTTCCTGCACTCATATGTACATTTGTATATTCACACAAACTTAGAAAATCTAGTTTTCTTCTCAAATGCAGAAACTGTATCTTAAATGTACTGTTAGCATAATGGAGTTGGGAAATACCCTGAGCAGTATAAGAAACAAAGATTAATTCAAAGAAATATATTACAGAAAAGAAAAAGTACAGTTTTGTACCTACCATAAATGTAGATGTTCGAAGATCCACATTGCTGCAGTCCTAACACTTGGGTAGTCTGCTGTCCCAGTCGGCCCGAATACCAAAGTATAAGGCTGACGTCGGTCAAGGCGCATTTGTCTGACATCAGGACGTCAGGGTACAAATGCGCATGACCGACGTCATATCCTCAGTCTTTTCTTGCCCCAGATGTCAGAAGACCCTAAAAAGATAAGGCCAAAACCAAAAAACACCCAACACTCCTGTACCTAATATATGTGCAATATATATATACAAATTTACAAAAATAGAACCCCACCCACACAACCACCCCTAAACACAGAGGGGAAGGAGGGAGGGTAAATTGGACTGCAGCAATGTGGATCTTCAAACATCTACATTTATGGTAGGTACAAAACTGTACTATGTTCTTCATCTCACATTGCTGCAGTCCTAACACTTGGGTAGAATCCCAAAGCAGAGGTAAGGGAGGATGGCTAAACTATAATGAAGCAGGAGCTGCCAAAATGCCCTGCAACACAGCAGTGGCAAAACCAGCCCTGGATTTAGAATAGAGAGGAAGGTGGTAATGCTTGGAGAAAGTATGCACTGAACTCCAAGTAGCTGCCTCCAAAATATCCTTAGTTGCCACCCCCCTTAGAAATGCTGTTGAAGTGGCAGTAGCCCTCGTGGAATGAGGCCTAATCCCAGCTGGAATCTCCTTGCCATGATGGGAATAACAGAATGCAATGCAAAACCCAATCCACTTAGATATAGTTTGTTTTGACACAGGCTTGCCCTGGGAACTCAAAGCAAAAGAAACAAACAACTGCTGAGACTGCCTAAAATCCTAGTCCTGCTTAAATAATAACGCAACTGCCTGTGTACATCTAAAGTGTGCAAAATCTTTTCCCCTATTTTGGGGATCTGCATAAAAAGTAGGCAAATGAATAGTTTGGTTTAAAGCCACACTAGAAACCACCTTAGGCATAAATGAAGGATTAGTACGTAATGATACCCTATCCTTATGAAAAATCAAAAAGGCTCAACCGCCATAAGGGCCTGCAATTCAGAAACCCTTCTTGCAGAAGTAATGGCCAACAAAAAAGCAGTCTTCCATGACAAGTATTTCAATTCAGCAGTAGCCGCAGGCTCAAAAGGTTGTAGAGTAAGTTTCTCCAACACAAAATTGAGGTCCCAAGCAGGAGTAGGAGCTCTACGTGGGGTCTTATATTCTTTGCCCTCTAAGAAATTGCTTGAACAAAGGATGAGAAAACAATGGTGGGTCACAATCATAGTGAGCTGAAATTGCTGCAGCATGAATCTTAATGGAAGAGAAAGACAAACCTTTGTCCAATAACTCAGTAAGATATTGAAGAGCCACACTCAAATTAGGCTCAGAAACATCCAAATCCTTTGCTGCACTCCAAAATAAAAATCTCTTCCATTTTTCTGTATACACTTTACGTGTACTAGGTCTTCTGGCTTCCATAATCACATTCAAAACTTGTTGAGGAAGTTGAGACCTGCTGTGGTTTAAAACAGAATATGCCAGGCTGTTAGATGAAGAGAGTGAAGCTTGACATTGAGTAGATGACCGTCCCTCTGAGACAAAAGGTGTGGAATTAAAGGTAAAGGCCATGGAGGCTTCCTTACCAGATTCCTCAGTAATGGGTACCAGTGTTGCCGAGGCCAATCTGGAGCTATCAAAATCATCCTTGGCTTGTCTTGTCTGACCTTTAGAAGTACCTTTGGGAGGAGAGGCAGAGGTGGAAAGGCATACACATGAAGATTTTCCCAACTGAACGAAAGAGCATCCACTTTCCAAGCTGTGTGATGAAACCTTTTCGTGCAAAACTTTGGCAGCTGGTGGTTTAGTGGAGAAGCAAACAGATCTATGTCTGGAGTTCCCCAGGACACTGTCAATTGTCAAAATACATGAAGATCCAGTTTCCACTCGTGGGGATCCATGATTTGCCTGCTTAACACATCTGCTAAGGAGTTCTGTGCTCCTGGCAGAAACCTTGCCCGTAGATTTAGCTGCAAGCTGAGCGCAGTCTCCCACAAAATCATTGCTTGCCTGCATAGAGGATAAGAATGTGTTCCCCCTTGCTTGTTGATGTACCACATGACAGTTGTGTTGTCTGTTAGAATCAACACCTGCCCTGGAAGAAGTAACTCCTTGAAAGCCATTAATGCAAACTGGACTGCTAACATCTCCTTCAAGTTGATATGTAGATGCTGTAGTCTGGCAGGCCACTTGTCTTGTATCCACTTTCCATTCAGATGAGCTCCCCAAGCGATGTCTGAGGCATCTGTCGTTAGAATCTGACTCGCCTCTGGCCGGGTCACAGAGAGTCCCTTGTTTAGGTGACATTCCTGAGCCCACCACAAAAATTCCTTTTGAATGCAAGGTATTATTGGAATGACAGTGTCCAAATCCTGGCAGTGCTGTGTCCATACATGCAGTTTGGCATTGGGAAGCACCAGAATACAAGATGCCATGAACCCTAAGGCTTGAAGGACTGTCCTTGCAGTCAGCCCGGACTGAAGAGATAGTTGATGGAAGTAAAGGGAAAGATTCTTTTGTTTGTCCGGGGTTAAAAAGGCCATCTGGGCTGCTGTATTCAGTCTCACACCCAGAAAGCACATGTCTTGAGAGGGTACTAGACTGGACTTTATTTCGTTCACAGAATACCCCAGGCATCTTAGCACTGCTATCACATATTCCAGATGCTGAAGAAGCTCGTCCTTTTCTTGAGCCAGAATCAGACAGTCGTCCAAGTAAGGATAGATCTGTATTCCTTTTAGCCTGAAGAAAGCTACAACTGGAGCCAGAACTTTTGTGAATACTCTGGGCGCAGTAGATAAGCCAAAGGGCAATGCAGAGAACTGATAATGGGAATTTCCAGCTCGGAAACGCAGATACTTCCTGCAACTGAGTCTGATAGGCACATGAAGGTAAGCCTCCTTGAGATCTAAAGTTACCATCCAGTGATCTTTGCCCAGCAGAGGTAAAAGCTGTTGTAACGTCAACATTTTGAACTTGGGAATGTCCAGATAAGTGTTGAGGATAGACAAATCCAAAATTGGTCTCCACGTGTTCCCCTTTTTTGGTACTAGGAACAGGCGAGAATAAAATCCTAGGCCCCTTTCTGGCACAGGAACCGGCTGAATGGCCCCTATCTGGAGTAACAGAGAAATTTGCTTGTGAGTCTCTTTTCTTTGCATAGGAGGAATGTCTGGCATGCCTTTGAACCTGTACCCGTGGTGAACGATATCCAATACCCATCTGTCTTGGGTAATAACACTCCAATTTTCTTTGAAAAGTGCCAGCCTTCCTCCCAAAGGTGCTGCCAGACGAGAAGGCTCTGGCAGCTGAAAAGGCAAGTCATTGGGTCTGCTTACGAAAGGACTGACCCCTGCCCTCATCAGAAGACTGGGCAGGCGAACTGCCTGTTCTAGGCCTAAAAGAACCTTGAGCTCTGCCCCTACCACGTCTAGATCTACCCCTAGACTGAGAATCATAAGAAGGATAAGTCCACCCCTTAGTAGGCCAATTTCTACTAAACTTTGGAGGCTGAACCTGCAAAAATCTTTAACAGTCTGCATAGACTTAGCCTTGTCCTCCATTTTCTTTAAAACTGCTTCCACAGGCGCACCAAATAACACATCAGATTGTAAAGGAGCATCTAAAATCCTTGTCTTTACATGTTCAGCTAAATTCTGATCCCTCAGCCAGGCGTGCCTGCGAAGAACAGAACCAGTGGCTGCCACCCTCGAAGAGGCCTGTACAGCATCAAAACCACATTGCAAGGAATGCTTACCCACCTGTTCAGAAACATGAACTAAATCCTGCAACTCTTTACACTCAATACCTTCCGCCAGAGCATCTACCTTAGACTTCAATTGTGAAAGGAGATAATTTTGGTATTTCAACATGTGAAACTGGCAATTTAAAGCCCTCATGGCCAAAGTGGAAGAAGTATACACCTTCTTTCCCCATCTATCCAAAGCCCTTGCCTCTTTATCAGAAGGAACAGGATTTTTAACAACAGAAGCCTTAACACCTTTAGGGCCCTGAGAAACAGTTTCTGGGTCTGCCCTAGGACTCTTAAAAAGATACTTATGAGCTTCAGGCACCCTATAATACCTATCCGGTTTAACTGGGGCCGGAGGCAAAGAATCAGGGTTCAGGGAAGCCTCTGCAAAAACATCCTCTACCACATCCAGAACAGGAGGTATAGCTAAAGGCCTATGCTGGGGTAGAAACAAAAATTCCCTAAGCCTTTTCCTGGAATCAGAGAAATCTTGACCTTCCCATTTGAAATGCTCCCTCATGGAATGAAGAGTCTCTGAAAAAGAAAAATCCTCAGGAGGAGAAGCCGAAGGTGTAGAGTCATCTACATCAGAATCAGAATAAGGAGGATACTCCTGCAAGTCTTCAGCCGAAGACTCCGAAGCCTCCGAACACTGCTCAAAACTCTCAAGCTCAGGTTCCACCCTAGGCCTCTTATCAGGTGGGGGCATAGAACCTCTAATCATAGTAATCAAATCTTCTGCCATTTTAAGCATATGTTTCTTAGGCAGAGACCCTGAAGAACTAGGGGAGACCCCACTGAAGTAAACCCTGGCCTGCCTCTAGAAGAAGCCTTGGAAACAGAAGGGAGGGCCTAACCACCTTAGGAAGGGAGGGAGAACAGCTACCTGAGAAGCCCCTTCAGCCTGGCCTACCTCCTGAGAGGACACATCCTGTAACAGTAAAGTCTCTCCCTGAGAATCCAAAGGAACTTCTGGTAGAACCACCGGCTCCACCGAGCCCTCTAAAGAACCGGCGTCCGGGACAGGCGGTTCTTCCACCCTAGGCTTCGCTGCTTTGTCCTTGCGCTTTTTAGCGAAGCGGGCGCCGGAGCATCCGGCGGCATGTTGTAATTACAACGCTTCCCAAAACTAACCTGGCACAATCTAATCTTCTCTTAATAGTGCGTTTGTTAAATCTAGCACAAGAGCGACAGCCAACAACGTCGTGCTCAGGCCCTAAGCAAGGAATACACAAGGTATGGTAATCTCTATGAGGTATCTGTTTCCCACAAGAAATACAGTTATTCACTTTTTCTGACATCCGGTTAAATACTGAGGCAAGAAAAAACCAAAATATTCCCCAACGGGGTACTTAGCCAACTTTGATTCGGTCTGAAACTCCGACTTCAGAAAATTTCAGAACGCCAACCTGCACTCGCAATACTGCTTCTGCATCGGACCATGCGGCAAAAAAGACTGAGGATATGACGTCGGTCATGCGCATTTGTACCCTGACGTCCTGATGTCAGACAAATGCGCCTTGACCGACTTCAGCCTTATACTTTGGTATTCGGGCCGACTGGGACAGCGGACTACCCAAGTGTTAGGACTGCAGCAATGTGAGATGAAGAACATCGCAGATTCATAATTCATGGTCCTTGAAATTTCTATATTTCAGTGAAATGTGTCACCTGTGAACCCTCTGTCCAGCAGACACATTTGTAATCATATCAGTGTATGAGAATGATTTAGTCTTAATGTATTATATTTTATTTTAGCCAAGTGTTTATCTGATGTGATTGTCAGTTCAGTTGTGGAAAAGCTTATACTGATTCAATTTTACTTTTAAACTTGCAAATTTCTAAAATAAGTAGGTTTTTAATATGATTTGCTATGAACATATTGAATTTTTCTTTTAATGTATTGTGCCAGCAAGCCTGGTCACTACTGAAAGGGGTGTCTTGTCAAAGGGTGATTATTGCAGTGAGACAGTGGTACCAGAATACAGTCGACGTGTATATCTAATCTCTTTCTTTTGTCTTATCTTGTCTTCAAGGAAATGGGAATCGAGTGCCTCACCAGCCATAGAAAGAGTATAATGTCATTGTTAGATGGCGGCAAACTCTATCGCAAAGAGTTGGAGCTTGTTGTGTGCCGTGAATCTCCCATGTAGAGCCCTCTTGTTTCCACCTGCTCTAGCACTGGGACAGAACAGCTGTCACCTGCTGAACGTGTTCGAAGTCCCTTATGTGAGGAATCCACTAGTGTGCTTTACCACAGGTCACACAATCTACCGCACAGTTTGACACAGAAGGCAGTCATTTTTTGCTGTCATGCATGACTTCATTTTGCAGTGGTCAAGTTTATTTAAAGTGAAATTATAATTCTGAAAATAAAGATATTCATTTTTCCTGTCATGATTTTCTTTTCTCAATATACTACCTTTTATATAGTTTTTCTCAAGAATTGTTTTACCAAAGAGCATTATGTAATGACTTTATTTTTGGTGATGGGTTGATTTATTTGGTTCAGTCTCCCATTTTAGAAGTATGATACATGGTTAGTAAACAGTTTAAGAAAGGGGGTGGTAGGTATTTGAGAAAATGGTTGTTCTACTTCTGAGCCTTTCTGAATAGAAAAAAAATATAATTAATTAGATGTGCATCAAAATGGAAAGATTTTCCACCCAACACAAAAAAAATCCTAGCCCTGCTGTAGACCCTTATTGTTTTTGTGAGCCTTTGAGTTGCAGGATTTTTTATGTAGAGGATGTACTTTTCATCATGCATTGAGCAGCCAAAAAGAGTAATAAGTGCAGACATTGTGACAACTCAAGCAAAGAACTAAATTATGAGAATAATTCTTTTACAAAAAGAACCTGTGTGTGACTACAGTGTTATAGTCATACAATCAGGTAGTGCTAAGGTATGCTTTGAGTTCAGCAAAGGCATTTTATTCATCTGAATCAGTCCGATGGTCAAAAGTATGAGATGCGGTTAAAATGATGTTGTCAAGCCCTCTTGCCTGGTATTTTATAGCTGCTCCAAGGTTTGCTTTATGTTGTCGTTTACTGGCCCTAGAATCTGTCACCACACTTTCAAACTATAAGTCAACAACAATATGGCATTCAAATAAAGGTCATCGATTTGAAACTTAATTGTTAAAAAAAGAAAACATCTCTTGGAGTTATATTTTCACCCTGCCATGGTCTATTTTTAGTCACATTCTTAAAGCCCATATATTTGTTTTGTCTCTCTTCCAAATGAAGGTGAATTTGGGTTTTACTGCCTTATTAAGATGTTGCATTTGGTTATCAGACTGTGTAAATTCCTACTGCTTAGTGATGTTAAACTTACAATGGCATAAATACGTGACTAATTTTTGAATCTTTGTTGCAATAGATGCATCAAAATATTGAAAATGCTTCTTGAGCTTCAGGTATAAAGAGGTTTCAGTGTAATAAAACTCTTTCACTTAAATAACTGTTATTCTCTTTCCTTTTAATGTCTCATTTGTTTTATTTGGACAGGTACAAGGAAATACTGCCAAGACTTCTGTACTTGCATAAAGTCATAGATGATATAATTATCTACATAGACATGTACAATTTGAGTTTTACTATGTTGCCTCAAGATGCAGGACCTGTAAACATAAAAGTCTGTATATTTCAGCAGAAAGTCCATTACTTCAACTACACATACGTTCCACATGTATGTCCTCAATGAGGCTGGAAATTTGTGTAAATAGTAAAATAATCCCAGTTGCAGAGGGAACCCCTACATCCCCCTATTTACATATTCACACTCAAGGATTGCATCAACCCAAGTAAAGTGCAGTCGTAATTACAAAATTTACATAATTGTTGCTCTTCTTCTGCTTCCTTTCCTCCTTGAGGAAGATGAAAGAACACACCTTCATGTCACGTTTAAATGTTTCACAGTCAACACCTCCTTAGTAACAACTGATTCCTAAGTAAATAATCTATTTATTGGCAGTTGTTTACCAGACAGTGCAACTAAGTAATGCCCCTTTTCAGTGGATGCACAGGAAGAAAAGCTCCATTATAGAGACATCATGGCATCATTTGCATTGTTTCATCATTTAAAGTTAGTTTCATAGATAAGAAACATTTCCATTAATTAGAAGCCTTGACATCAGTTAAAACATTTACAAACAGTTTCAATTAAAATTAACAAATTGTATGGGTTGCATCTGAATACATTTTTTATGATAAAGACTTAGAGCCCAAAGAAAGGAAGGAAGGGAGGGAGGAGACACAAGGAAGATAAAGGAGATGAGATGATAAAGGAGGTTATTGTTGTAATAATAGTACATTGTGTTTTGTGCAGTTGTGAGCTGTGACACAAATTCATATAGCTATATTAGCACTAGTTTAACCGGGGGTGCTGTCTTAGTGTACGCTTGAATGATGGAATGAAGAGATGGGAATGTTTCAGGGCTGTGTCTTTGGCTGCTGTGTTTAGGTAATTGAAAAGTAAGTTAAATATGACAGAGGCTTGTGGGACTCCCAACAGATAAAGGAGGGAAAGAGGAAAAATCATCTTGCCATTTCACTGTTTGAGACCTGTTAGTAAAGTAGCTAAGAAACAAGTTAAGTGAGGTGGTGATACCCCATAGGAAGAAAGTTTAGTTAGGAGAATTTGATGATTGACTGCGTCAAATGACTTGGATAGATCCAAAAATCAGGCTGAAGTTAGAAGGCCTAGCATGTGTTGTGATTTATTTTATCTGTGAAACTTAGAAGGGCAGTCATTGTACTTTAATTGGGTAACATATGTAGTAAGCTGAGAGTGAATACATCTTTCCAAGATTTGTGGACAAGAGTAAGAGAATGGTGATTGGACTATAGTTTGTGAGCTCATTTGAGAGCTGTCTTTATGGAGGGGTATTATATATGATTTTTTTCCATAAGGTGGGGACATGTTTTTCTTGGACAGAGCAGTTTGTTAGAATTGAGATAGGATATGCAAGACACTCTGCAGCACTGTTGAAGTATTCAGATGGAAGTTGGTTGTGGGCAGTGGTTATTGCCTTAAGGGTGCATAAGTATTCTTTAATTTGCAGATATTAGCTCTGGAGTGAGTGTGAATGTCTGTTGTTTCTTCAGTGATTGGAGGGGGATGGCTGGATAGTAGCAGCTTTATTTTTGTAGGAAGAAGGTTACTTTATTTATAAAATGTGAGTTAAACTGTGAAGCAATGCTTTGATAGTTAATGGGGATGGGATACGCTGGGTTGGGTTGATTTCCCAGGATTTAGCAATGTATTTATTGATTTCCAGAAGTTTTTTGGATTGTTTGATGATGAATTTTGGGTGTTGCTGTAATAAACTTTTTGTACTGTTTTATGCATTGTTTGTTATGGTTCTTTTGCCTATATTGTTACAAGGATTCTTGAGATTTGATTTGTAGCCATGACTTCCAAGATAGATCTCTACGTTGCATGAGTTGCTTTGTTTTTTTGGGTTTTTTTTTAGTTAACCAATAGGCTGGCTTATTTTTAACTGTTTTGGTTCTTAATGGTGCTTTTTCTGTCAGGGTATTTAGAAATATTGCATTAAATGCATCTACTGCTTCATCAAGGGGAAGAATTTTAAGTGAATCCCACTTAATCTGGAGCAGGCTGGAAGTAAAAGTTTTTTATTCAAGTTACCAATAAGCTAAGCAAAAAGGGTCCCTCCCTGAGGTTGTGGATTTGCTTTGTCCATGATTTATTTTCAGTTGTGTTCTGCATTTTTTTTTTGCATGAAGACTGTGAGAATGTTGCTATGGACATGTGAGGGAAAGCTGACTCATCATTAAATAATCTCTCATGCAGCACAGCACAGCAATCAACAAACAAAACAAGCACATCTCTGGTACTCACCAAAACAATTCTGGAAGGAAGTTAACCTCACTACAGGTTGAAAACTTCCTGATGGCCCCAAATCCTCCAACTTCTATTAATGTAGAAACTCCACATTCTCTCTCCCAATGACGTCCTGCAGGAGTTCATCAAACTCTTTTCCAAACAACCTCACCCTACATACTGCTCTCACTTCCAGCCCTTCTCCCTATCCTGCCAACCCTAGGGAAAATGCTGGAGAAAATAGTCTATGACCAACTCTTCCATTACATCCAGCAGTATCCACTCTTTTCCCATAAAGAACATGGCTTTTGGCCTGACAGCAGCAGCAGCATGACTGCCCTCTGAACTTCCACTCACAGTATTTTACAAAATACAAACACAGGTAATATGACAAGAACCCCATTTCATAGACCTGATCACCCACTCTTCTTAAAAACTTTCATAGGGATTGATATTAGCAGTGACTCCCTGCCTTGGTTCAGAAGATACTTAAAGGTCAATTAGGCAATGCAATTTCCAACTTAGCCTCACTTTTCAAAGGAGGTCCTCCATCCCAAAGTTTAATTTTCTCCTCCTTCCTGTTTTTGATTTTCATCAACAAACTCCCATCCTACCACCCCCATCTTCACTTTCCTCTCTGTGCAGATGAAATGGTCATCTTTAAATAGCGTCTTCTCACTCATGTATCCAATCTCAGCCTCATTCTAACCTACATAAGATTCAACTGTGGCTAATCCACCACAAACGTCTTCTGAATCCCACCAAAATAAAAATCATTGCTCATTGGATCCTCCCAAAGACTATCCAAAATGTCCCAAAGTCCTTTCAATCTATGACCTAAACACCTTAATAGAAACCACATCCTCATTTTAATCTTGGACCTCTGGTTCAACCAGTCCATCAACTTCCACTGTCACTTAAAATGCATGTCTAAATTGAGCTCCCTCCCTCCTCTGAGCTAAAAAAAAAAATAATCTCTCCTTTCTTTTCCCATGCTGCAAGGTATGTCATTGGGAAAGGCATTCTACTTCCAGTGCTTGAGTATGGTCTTTACATTTTTTCCTCAGCCTCCAAGCATAACATGACTACCTTTCAAATTACATCCATTTCCATCTGTCACTTCATTACTAATTCCCACCCATGAGAATGACAGTTTCACTCTTAAAAATGCACACTGGCTCCCCTAAAGCAAAGAGTTAGGCATTCAACTCTGAAAACTAATAAACCTCCTCTCTTTCATCCCATTCTCAACCAAACATCATGAGAAAACTTCAACTTACAACATATGCAACCTTTCTGAAGCAGTACTCTCATGGCCACTCCAAGATCCTCACTCCAGTCTAACTAATTGCTGTCCTTTCCTTCTTGGAATCCACCCCTCTTTGCATCAAAGAAAGCATCAAAATAGCTGCCTTCAGGGAGGAACCCATTGCCCACCTTCATCAGCAAGCTAACTACACATGCCCACATAAAGGGTATCTAACCTAACTCAGCCAAACCCACTCCATTCATTGTACCTCCTTGGTCTCCACTGTTGTATATATGCATATGTAATAAAGCTTATTTACCCTTCTGCTCTTCATTCCAAGCATTTTCCACTTAAGACCAATCCACCTGCTTTCTACCCCTCCCCCCCTCCATATATACATACACACACACACCTGAGCTGAGCATCATACCCCTATGATCTACAGTATTATCACTGGAAATATGCACCATACATATTTTATTTATTTACTGTTTCTTACTCTGAATTTTACTGCCCTGCTACCACTTGTGAATGTTTCTCACCCAGGCTGTGCCGGCAAATGGTCATCATTGATCAGTGCACTTCCCTGGTAAACACATTTAAATAAATAACAATTTGGTTATTTAAAAAAAAAACAATGCACTTTAAGTGATGTGAAAGCCCATTTCCTACCTTTGTCAGAGAGAAGGGTTCATTTATTTTTGTTTCTAGGATTGCAAACCATCTTAGTATCCTGTCAGTTTATGATATGATAATTATATCATAATATTTCATACAAGTGCTGCTGTGTAATGTAGAAAGTACAAGTGACCAAGCAATTGGAAGAGCATGCAGACAGCACCTTCCAGCTTAAATGGTTTACTTCAACATTTATTTCTTGTTCATGGTATTATCTGTTAATATTCTAAGCCTAAGTACAAATTATTGTTCTCTCCACACTGCAGCACCAGCATTGCATCATATTATGTCTGTCATTATATTGCACTAACTCATACAAATGCATATTTGCACAGGGGAAGGTTGGTACATCCCACAACTCATCTGCACAGGAAGGAAGGGGTGATATGTCTGACCAGTTGGCTTCTGCACAAATACCTTATTCTGGCAGGGATTTACACCCAGGACCACCCTTGCCATTCCCTGCTCTCCTGATCTTGTATCCAGAAGCTAAGTGGGCTTTTCCTGGGATGGCCACTTATTGTGAAGCCAGTACCTTCTGCTTTGCTGCATACAGGAAATGAAACATTGTTACGTATGAGTATTTGGACAGCTGGCTTCACTTTGTGCATGTGTTATGTTTGTCTTTCTGCAGATGTTTACATGCACATAAACATACACATATGCATGTGTATTTATGTATGCACACAAGTGTGTGTGTGTGTGTGTGTGTGTGTGTGTGTGTGTGTGTGTGTGTGTGTGTGTGTGTGTGTGTAAATACAGCAGATTTACAGGCTGAAGAGCTTAATTGTCCATGCATTAAATGTCTTAAGTATGTGCCTGTTCTGATTTTTCAGTTTTGGGGGCAAAGCTGCAGTCATACCTCTCAAGTCTCAAGATTTCCACAGAAAGCCCAAGTTTTTGCCTCATATTTTTGGTCTGTTCCTCATAAAATTTTTGGTTTACTGGCTAATCATTGAGGACTGAAGTCACTAAATAATGACATACATTTGTGTTTCAGACTTCATATTTCTCAGAAAATGTATATTAACATACATCCTGTTATTTACACAAATCTTGTTATTCTACCAGCTAAGTTTATAAGAAGAATATTTAAAATCTGTCCCTATTTTTGGGCCTTTGTCCTACCTCTCCATTATTTTTGGCTTTGTCCAAATTTCTTATCCTAAGAGTTCGAGAGGTATGGCTGGCACTGTACATAGTCATCTGAGGATCAGTAATGAATCTTGTTGTCAGGGACTATCTAGAGAGAAGAACTATCTTGTAGCTATTAATAATCCAGTAACCACTCCGACTCCAATAACTAATGCCCAAAGATTTAATTCACAGTACCACAATAAAATAAAAATAAAAAATTACATCCAGGTCAAGCGCTTTCGTATTATCACTGATGAAGTGATAATACGAAAGCGCCTGACCTGGATGTAATTTTTTATTTTTATTTTATTGTGGTACTGTGAATTAAATCTTTGGGCATTAGTTATTGGAGTCGGAGTGGTTACTGGATTATTAATTGTTGTTTTTTTCCACTCTTCACCCTGGTTTTTACTATCTTGTAGCTATGTTATCTCTATGTATAATGGTGGCAAGGTGCAAATTAATTTAAATAAGCTTTTCCAAGTAAACAAGAAGAAATAGTACTACCAAGAGGACTAGTTAGAAGAACACAGAGCAGTACTACCAAGAAGACTAGTGAGAAAAACCTAGTGTACTACCTAGAGGACTAGTTAGAAGAGCACAGAGTACAACCGAGAGGATTCGTTAGAAGAGCACTGAGCACTACCACAAAAACCTTGTTGAAAGAACACAGAATACAACCAAAAATACTAGTTAGAAGAGCATAGAGTACTGCCAAGAGGACCAGATGGAAGAACACAGAATACTACCAAAAATACTAGTTAGAAGAGCACAGAGTACTGCCAAGAGGACCAGATGGAAGAACACAGAATATTACTAAGATGACTAGTCAGAAGAGCACAGAGTACTGGCAAGAGGACTAGTTAGAAGAACATAGAATTTTACCAAGAGGACTAGTTAGAAGAACACAGAGCACTACCAAGAGGACTAGTTAGAAGAGCAGTGAGTACTGCCAAATGGAATAGTTTGAAAAACACATAATATTACCAAGAGGACTCATTAGAAGAGAACAGAGTACTTCCAAGAGGACTAGTTAGGGCAGATAGTGAAAGGAAACTGGTAGCAACATACCACGGGAAAGCAAGAATGTTTACCTAGTACTTCTGTTCGGCATTCATCAAAGAGTACACAATGGCCAGAGCATTTCTGCATATCTGCAACACGCAGCTACTAGTAGTTAATCCATTTCTGCTCATAGAGGTTCAGGCCTTGCAATATTTAAATAAGCCAAAGGTGTCCTTGATTTTCACTGAAAGATTTCCTCTCTTTCTCCTAATCTCCCCAAAAACTGGCAATCTGGGGAGGAAAGGAGGTATATGTCAATAATCAAAATTATAGACTGAGATTTGGCATAATGGTTATGGTGTTTACAGACGTATGGTACAGGGCTTGAATGTCACCCAAGGAAGTGTCATTAGGCTTAAAAAGGCCCCCTGGAGTCATTAGCCTAGTAATCACCTGTGAACTTTTACTTCAGAAAATGAATGCTAATTCACATTCTCTTATTCTGTTAACTTTTCAAGGGAATGTCATTAATGTTTTAAAACATGACCCTAATTATTTCTGATTGTTGTATGGAAGCAAACTGTGATGGTCTGTCACTATAGTTTGAAAGGTTAAGCTCATGAGTTTCTAATGTATTTCATCATAAATCCCTGAGTTGATTCCCACAGTCTCCATACTTGCACACTTCACAACTCTTAAGTCACTTAACCAAGACGTGTTCCTGGGTTGCCCATTCGTAGAAACTCTTGTGCCCAGTAGGCTTAACTCAGAAAGAAATGAAGTTATTCTACCTAGAGTTCTCAGAAAACCTCACATTCTTACAGCATATTTAATAAATCACAAAAGTGTGGAACAGTGCATGAAGGAAGGCAGGTTGGGGGACAGGAAAGGATAACAGTGTTGCAGGTTCTAGACAGTGACCAGATAAGAAGCTGGCAGTGGATGTTTAGAAAGTTCTGTACTAATCACTCTGTGCGTGATGACAGAAGAGAGAACATGAGCAACAGATTGTAGGAAATACCCCCCCAAAAAGAACAGGTGTAGAAAAAGGGAGGAAATGCAGAATTTTAAGACACTTAAATGGCAGACTAGACTTTTGTCTCCCTTTACTCTCAAGCAAATTTAATGTAACATAATCACAAGGAGATGCAGGCCTTACCCAAAGACTCGTACACAACATGTTTCAGATCCTGTATGTAGCAAAGTGGATGACTATGGGTTCACAGAAGGAGAGTAATCCCAAACAAGCCCAGCTTCTTCAAACAGGGCACAAACACCAGGCGAGCTTAGCATGGCAGTAACTGTCATCTTTCTAAACTTCAAGACCCTCCCAAATTCCACTGAAGCCCGAGAAGAATATTTTGACCACATAGTGTTTGCCATGAGGTAATGGAGTAGATAGATGATGAGCATAAAGATTCAAGAGTGCCCTTTTTTTCTTCATTGAGAGGTGCTGTTCCATATGGTGTGGTATTGGTAACTCCATGCTTATTTGCCACTGTCTTCAATATGTGCAACACAGATGACTAGGGGCAGGAAGTGTGGCTAGAAAGGATGGCACAATGCAAATCATGAAATTCACTGCTAAAGAGATAATAAACTCATAAAAACAGTGACAAAAAGCATAACTTTCTCTATGGAGAAATGATAGCTTCCACCAGTCAGTGGTATGCGGTTAAAATGAGAAAATGAAAGATACAAACCATGAATTCAGCCAGTCAGCAACTCACACAGTAGTACAAAATATTTACCCACTATCCACATTGCATTATAGGTTCATAGGTTCATAGGTAGGTACTAGGTTATCGGCCCTAGGGCCTATACAAGCCTAGCCATAACGATTCCATGGCTATTGCTTCCCACAAATATTTACTTTCCTAGATCCCTGTCCAGCAGGACCACTGATGTGATCCACGGGGTGAATTTCCTATCTTCCATCCAGTCGTCTAGGTTCCTCTTGAAGAGGGTCATTGAGGTGCTCTGCCTGACATGTATGGGCAGCCTATTCCAAAGTATGGGGAGTCTCTGGGTCATGAACCTATCCCTCCAGCATGTTCTTTTCATCATGATGACAAGGTTAAGATCCCTGGCGCATGTGGCTTGGAGGAATTGGGATTTCTTTAAGTGTAGCATGTCCAACAACTCTGGGTTTGACATGGCCTTGTATGTTAGGCAGAGATCGCCTATGAGTAGGCGATATGTGACAGAGTATAGCTGAAGCTTCTGTAGACGGTCAGCATAAGGCATCTGCTTTAGGCCTGTGATTATTTTAGTGAGGTATTTCTGTGGCCTTTCTAGTTGTTGCAGATGTCTTGTGAGGTACATACCAAATGGGGCATTGTATTCTATAATGGGTCTAATGAGGGATGAGTACAGAGGGACAATGACCTCCTTTTTTCTGGATGAAAAGCCCTTAGTGATGAGGTGTGCCCTGCAGAAGGATTTTCTAACTGTTGTGGCTATGTGGTTATCAAAGGTGAGACCACTGTCCACCTGTGTCCCTAGATCTCTTAGTACACTTTTGATATTTAGTGTACTACCACCTATGTGGTAGTTCACAGGTACGTGTTTTTTCCCAAAGGGGACAGCTATACATTTGTTTGCATTTAGCTTAAGCCCATGGCTCTGGCACCAGGCCTCTGTTTCAGTAAGGCCCTTTCGTAGTATACCCACATAATTTGGGGATTCAATAATGGCTCCCAGCTTGCAGTCATCTGTGAACTTTGTAAGCCAGAGTCCCTTAGTGTTGGCCTGTACTTCAGAGAAGTAGATGTCAAAAAAGAGTGGTCCCAGGACAGAACCCTGCGGTACACCACTTGTCACTTGTCTGGAGCTGGATTTGGAGTTGGCTACTTTTACAGTGTGTGTTCTGTCAGTAAGCCAGTTTGCAACCAATCGAGTGATGTAGGAATTAATGCCCAGCTTAGTAAGTTTATCTATGATTCCAGAGTGGGGGATAGTGTCGAAAGCCTTGGCGAGGTCCAAGTAGGCTGTGTGAACCACCTTACCCTTGTCCACGGCTCTGGAGACTGATTCAAAGAAGTCGATCCGGTTCAGGAAGCAAGATTGGCCCTTCACGAATCCAAACTGGGTGGGGTCCAGTGTTTGAAGGTTGCCAATATCTTTGTTTATAAGTTCCATGAAAATACATTCCATGGCCTTGCAGATCAGGCTCGTCAGACTGATGTGACAGTAGTTCCTGGGATCCAAAGTGGATCCCCCATTGTGGAGTGGGATGACTGTAGCTGTGCGCCACTCTGTGGGCACGAAGCCTGAGGTGAGGCCATGATTAAACATGACACATAGGTGAGATGCTAGTTAATTATTTAGTTCCTGCAGTACACAGCCTGGGATGTCGTCTGGTTCCATGGATGCTGTATTCTTGGCTTTGAAGAGTGCGTTTTTTACCTGAGTAACCATGATTACTGGAATTTGGCATTCTTTTGATATTGAGATGGGCCATTTAGGGGGTGAAGTTGGCAGCGAATCTATCTGCCAGGATATTGGCAATATCCTTGGGATCAGTATATCTAGTGTCATTCTGCTGTAGCACAGAGCAGATCTGAGTGTTGCAATTTAGATTCTTGACATAGCTATAGAATGCCTTGTGGTTGTCTTTGGAATCTTTGGCAATTTTGTTTTCGTAACTAGCTTTGGAAGATTTTATGAGGGATTTCAGCTTTCTACTGAGTCTGGTGAGGGAGTTTTTTGAATCCTAGGTTCTTTCTCATTTCTGCAACAGATTCTTCCTTCTGTTGTACAGCTTGTTTATGGTAGGAGACCACCAGATTGGCTTCCTTTTTTTAGAGGACAGCGTCTTGGTTCTATTTGGGATGGCTCAGTCCATGCACGAGTGAATGTGCTCGTACAGCACCTTAGTGTAGGATTCAGCAGTTGAACTTCCAGTTCCTATCTGCATGGGTGTCGTGAAGTTTGTTACTTCTGACTTGAGAAGCATGAAGTTGGCTTTAGAGAAGTTTTTTACGGAGGTTTCCTTAAAGGGGGGTGGGGTGGGATGTGGACGTCAAGGGTGATTAGCTTATGGTCTGATCTGACCAATGAGGCAGTGACCACTGGTGTGGAGCATCAATCTCTCATGTTGGTATTGACCAGGTCTAGAATATTGGTACCCCTGGTGGGACTATGAATTAGTTGCTCTAGGGCATTGGAATTTATGAATACCAAGAACCATTGAGCAAAGGTGTTGGTACAGGAGTAGTTTTCCCAGTTAATGGCAGGGTAGTTGAAATCACCCAGTATTAGGGTGTTTGGTTGTATCTTAATATTTTCTAGTATGTTTAGAAAGGTGTAGTGAGAATCTTGGGGCATGGTGGGGGATCTGTAGCAAGCTACAATTTGTATTGCAGTCTTACCTAGTGTTAGTTGCACCTGGAAAATTTCAGATGCATTGTGTTGGGCAACCAGTCTGGAGGTGTAAATATCCTTGGTGAATATGGACACTCCTCCACCTTTGGTATTTCAGTCCTGGTTTGGTGGCTGAAAAGTGGTATGAGTTGTAGCCTGCTATTGCAGGGGTGCTCTCTGGAGCTTTGAACCAGGTCTCAGTTACTGCACAGATATCGATGTTCTCCATTTTTAGGAGAGCCTCGAGAGAGTGCATCTTGAGGTTTAGACTTCTACCATTGAGCAGCATTACCTTCAGATTTTGCTTGCTTGTACCCGTTACGGTGGTAGTTTTGTCCTTTGAACCTTGCCTAAAAAAGGCACTATGTGGGTGGCAAGAGCCTTAGCCAGTAACCTGGATCCCAGGGGCGACAGGTGCAAACCATCTCTTGCAAAGCATTGCATTTTGTCGATCATGTCGTCCCAGGCAGACAGATACTGGATCTCCTTTGAATGACACCAGAAGCTTAGCCAATTATTGAAGTCAATCATTTTGTCTTTATACTGTGGTATCATTCTGGGTGATGGCAGGATGTTACTTAGGGCTAGGGTCATACCTGCCTGGGCTACATGATCTGGGAGCTCTTCCATGTCTCTTTTCATGTAGTCCAGGGAGGTACATTTCAAGTCATTCACTCCAACATGGACAATGACAGAGTCATAGTTGTACCTGTTGTGGAGTGACTTGAGTGCATGCATTATGTGGCGGATCCTGGCACCCAACAGGCAACTAACTGTAATTTTCTCCTTGTTTAGCCTGGTAAGTGGGACATCAGTGTGCCTGACTATAGAGTCACCTATGACTAAAGTGCTGGGTACGTTGTCTTGCCTTAGGAACTGCTGTTGGGTGGCACAATGGTTTATGTGAGCTATGTGACACTTTGGTTGTGTTTGGGGGTGGTGTTTCTTTGCGTTTCAGCTTCAGAGGTCCTTGTTGCTTGGGCAGGTTCATGTTAAGAGCCTCCACATATGTGGGTTTTGTGTTGCTATGTGTGGGTTTTGGTGGTGTGGGTTTTGAATGACTATGTGTTGTTTGAGGTGTTGTGTGGGTGTTAACCTTCTCCTCTTGACTGTCTAGCACAATCTTGGCTGGAGAGAGCTTTGCTTCCAGTTTGGCTATGTAAGTGCATCTCTCTCGTGGTAGGAGGAGAGAGTTGTCTGTGTACATAAGACAATTGCTGCATTGCTCCAATATGCCCAGATTCTCCAGGTGGACAAGAGAAATCATCGGAAGCTGATCCTTGGACATGCCTGGTTAGGTGTTTTCTTTGTGTAGTACAAGAGCTGTTTTCCCTTACTTTTTGGCAAGCAATTGTAGGCTGTCTAGTGCCTATGACTATTTTCTCCTTATTACCAAGGAGATGAGTGCTTGTAACAAATTAAGGCTTCCTAGTGCTTTTAGCGTGTTTTAGATTAAGTGCTTGTCACAGGTATACAGATTTTAGTGCTACTGCTGATAAACTACCTAGTTCTAAAGGAAATTTCGAAGAGCAGACTTTCTGGCACCAGGAATTAACACAAATTGGTGAACTATAAATGTGACAGGACCAACATTTTTCCCTCTGGTGTTATATTAATCCTATTAAAGTCTTATTTTTGTCTCCTTTTTGGTCAAAAGCCACAGTCTTAAGTTACCACAGCCATGTGTACCAAGCATACCTCTCAACTGTCCAGATTTTCACAGAATGTCTATATTTTTGCCTCATATTTTCAGTCTCTTCCTCATAAAACTTTTGGTTTTCTGGCAAATCATTGGGGATTGACCTTACTAAATAATTACAGGCATTTCAGTTTTAAACTTCATATCCTTCAGAAAATACATAATAATACAAAACCTGTTATTTTTGCAATTTCCTAACTCTATAAGAGCAATAAAATATGCCCCTATTGTGGTCCTTTGTTTCCTCCATTGTTTCTGGCTTTGTCCAAATTTCTTGGGCTGAGGGTTTGAGAGGATTAATACCAAGTTGCTTTCTTTAGGCCATTCAGAGCTGACATGGAGGGCCCAGTGAGTTGGTCTAAGCATGTCAGAGACTGAGAAGTCAAGCATGTCTGGTTTAGCATTACTCTTCAGACACTTGCAATCCAAAGGTTTTTTTTCCTTCTGATGCTTTTTGGGTTCAGCATGCAATGACTATGGCATGGCTTGTAGCATTTTCCTAAGCCTCTGTTAGACAGCATCTTGGAACTGGTGCCTTTCTCACATCCTCTGTCTAGAAAAGGAAACCTGTTCAATGTGATCTGCCCCTTTCCATGAGGCAGCTGCCCTCAAGTCACTGAAGGCGCAGATGCATTCCTTGCTTCTATGATGGCAAGCCTGTCCTGTTTAAGTTTTCAAATGGATAGAAGAAGACGAATGTAAAAATAAACATTATTTTTGTTTAGCTTAATATTGTAAATAAAGACTGGAAGTTTCTTGTATGTTGACTTGTAAAAGGGTGGAGCTTAAGCATAAAATTGCACATCAAAAGGTTAATTATTTTAGTAAAAATGTTACCTGGATTCTTTGAGATTATTACAGTCCAGTCAACTGTACATAAAGTAGTTGCAATGTCTCCCCTTTCTGGTGCTACTTTTAGCCAAAGTTTGTAAACAGCCAATATTACCCTTTGCCCTTCCTTATCCACAATTATAGAAACAGCCTTTAACTGCATGATAAGAGCTTCCAGCAGGAAGAGGATACTTTGTAAGTACAGAAGTCCAAGCTATAATCCTCCACCATCATCAATCTGCTGGCAATCCGAAGTAACCTGAAGATGGATGGAGGATAACATCTGGTATTATTACAAAGTATGTGAAAGTATTTATGATAGAAATACATCTAAATGTAACTAGAGGTCAGTGCCGATCAAAGCCAGTTAAGAGACTAACAAAAGAGAATCAATTTAGATAATGTTAGATTGATGATAATTATACAAAAGAATGTATGTGATCTATAATGTTGGCAACTGGGAACATGCTAATATGTTTTTTTCTTTTATATAAATGTATGTTTGCCTATGTCTTAAGTGACAATTCAATAAAGGTGCTTAAAAAAGATATTAATAAAAGAGAATAATGGGAAGGTGCAGAGAAATGATTGTGAATTTGCATTCTTACCAGACATGCTGGGCTGGCAACACAGTATCATGCTGCTATAATCTGTCTCATAGGTTCAGGTTTCAATCCTAATCTCCAGGCACTGTCATGCTGCTATAATCTGTCTCATAGGTTCAGGTTTCAATCCTAATCTCCAGGCACTGTCATGCTGCTATAATCTGCCTCATAGGTTCAGGTTTCAATCCTAATCTCCAGGCACTGTCATGCTGCTATAATCTGTCTCATAGGTTCAGGTTTCAATCCTAATCTCCAGGCACTGTCATGCTGCTATAATCTGTCTCATAGGTTCAGGTTTCAATCCTAATCTCCAGGCACTGTCATGCTGCTGTAATCTCTGTCTCATAGGTTCAGGTTTCAATCTTAATCTCCAGGCACTGTCATGCTGCTATAATCTGTCTCATAGGTTCAGGTTTCAATCCTAATCTCCAGGCACTGTCATGCTGCTATAATCTGTCTCATAGGTTCAGGTTTCAATCCTAATCTCCAGGCACTGTCATGCTGCTATAATCTGTCTCATAGGTTCAGGTTTCAATCCTAATCTCCAGGCACTGTCATGCTGCTGTAATATCTGTCTCATAGGTTCATCTTTCAATCTTACTCTCCAGGCACTGTCATGCTGCTATAATCTGTCTCATAGGTTCAGGTTTCAATCCTAATCTCCAGGCACTGTCATGCTGCTATAATCTGTCTCATAGGTTCAGGTTTCAATCCTAATCTCCAGCACTGTCATGCTGCTATAATCTGTCTCATAGGTTCAGGTTTCAATCCTAGTCTCCAGGCACTGTCATGCTGCTGTAATCTCTGTCTCATAGGTTCAGGTTTCAATCCTAATCTCCAGGCACTGTCATGCTGCTATAATCTCTGTCTCATAGGTTCAGGTTTCAATCCTAATCTCCAGGCACTGTCATGCTGCTATAATCTGTCTCATAGGTTCAGGTTTCAATCCTAATCTCCAGGCACTGTCATGCTGCTATAATCTGTCTCATAGGTTCAGGTTTCAATCCTAATCTCCAGGCACTGTCATGCTGCTGTAATCTCTGTCTCATAGGTTCAGGTTTCAATCTTAATCTCCAGGCACTGTCATGCTGCTATAATCTGTCTCATAGGTTCAGGTTTCAATCCTAATCTCCAGGCACTGTCATGCTGCTATAATCTGTCTCATAGGTTCAGGTTTCAATCCTAATCTCCAGGCACTGTCATGCTGCTATAATCTGTCTCATAGGTTCAGGTTTCAATCCTAATCTCCAGGCACTGTCATGCTGCTGTAATCTCTGTCTCATAGGTTCAGGTTTCAATCCTAATCTCCAGGCACTGTCATGCTGCTATAATCTGTCTCATAGGTTCAGGTTTCAATCCTAATCTCCAGGCACTGTCATGCTGCTATAATCTCTGCCTCATAGGTTCAGGTTTCAATCTTAATCTCCAGGCACTGTCATGCTGCTATAATCTGTCTCATAGGTTCAGGTTTCAATCCTAATCTCCAGGCACTGTCATGCTGCTATAATCTGTCTCATAGGTTCAGGTTTCAATCCTAATCTCCAGGCACTGTCATGCTGCTGTAATCTGTCTCATAGGTTCAGGTTTCAATCCTAATCTCCAGCACTGTCATGCTGCTATAATCTCTGCCTCATAGGTTCAGGTTTCAATCCTAATCTCCAAGCACTGTCATGCTGCTATAATCTCTGTCTCATAGGTTCAGGTTTCAATCCTAATCTCCAGGCACTGTCATGCTGCTATAATCTGTCTCATAGGTTCAGGTTTCAATCCTAATCTCCAGGCACTGTCATGCTGCTATAATCTCTGTCTCATAGGTTCAGGTTTCAATCCTAATCTCCGGGCACTGTCATGCTGCTATAATCTCTGTTTCATAGGTTCAGGTTTCAATCCTAATCTCCAGGCCCTGTCTTTGTGGAGTTTTGCATGCTGTAACTATGTCAGAATATGTTATCTGAGAGTACTCTGTTTTTCTCACCTTCCAAAAAATATGCTAGTTTACTGGCTACAGTAAATTGTCCACATATATGTTGTCATCACCAAATAACCAAAAAACCAAACACAAAAAAATGAAAACTTCCACAACAATCCAACAGTATCTGAACCCCTAAGGCAAAAAAAGCCAAAGTCACACAGCCAAAAATATGTCCAAACATTTGGGCATATTTTTGGCTGTGTGACTTTGGCTTTTGTTGCCTTATGGGTTCAAATACATGTTGTATTTATTGCTACTCTTGTAGCCTGGACTGTGGCTGAAAATATGTCTAAAAAGAATCAATTTTCTCACACCAGTACAGAGCTGACCTGGATTTAGGCACCACCTCTCCTATCCTGGGATGCGCAAAGGCCAGCATATCTCCCCCAGAGACTGTCACAAATATGGAGCAGTTGGCCAGAAGGAACAGAGTGTTGTGGCACACAGGAACATCCTTCCATTACCTCTCTACAGTTCTTATACTGTTTCAACACAGGCTGCTTCCTCTCCGGTGGTGCCAGCAGTAAGCACTGAGAAGAGTTTTGGGAACCTTCAGAGGACTCTTTAGTAGGGAAGTACAGGACACCTTGGTTAGGTCTTGCCTCATGCTGTCATTAGGAGGAACAGAGGCTAAATCCTTAGGATGTCAGAAGCAGCTACGCAAGCAAGATAGATGGATGTTCCTGTACATCATGGAGCAAATTAGTTGGTTCATGAATTGACAGTGAAAATGTGGGAGGAGTTCAGAAGTGGAAAATCTGTGTGGCCCCTGGAAAGCTGAGCCGATAAGTGCCAATCTGTAAGCTGCTGTTTGCACATTGCATGGTTATGACCAGGGTACACTGTGCCATAGATTCCATTATATGGTTAAAGGACTGCTGCAGGGCTTTTGAGACTCCATTGGGACTAGAGAACTACTTAAAGGTACACAGATCTGTACTGCTGTGACAGTGTAAATCTGCCAGAGAAGGTAAGTAGGATATTAATGACTTACTTGTTTTATTAGAAAGTATTTAAATTAGCCAAAAAAAGAAGCACAAAAAACAGCTTGCAAATCCAGCCTTTAAAAACATCATGACATTAGTTCATGCTCACATGTATTATATTGCTGAATGATGAAGTGCCTTAGTACTAAACAATAAATTATAAAATGGAACAAAGTTAAATGGTTAAGGACATAACTAAAGGAAATATAGTAAAATGAACTAAAGTAACAACAGATATATATTCTCATCTGAACAAGATGGGAGGATTTAAAAGAGTATTGAAACACATGCAGCGAGTTTAAAAACAACAGAAAAAATGGCAAGAACCTTTTAAGATTCTCTTCTTAAAGGTGTATATGGTTACGTATTTTATGGTCCATGTGATTGCTTGCCTAAATTTGTTCCTGCTTTCTTGTGTAACAATATTCTGCCTCAGCTCAATATAGTACTTATTGCAAAGTCAGATAACTTAATAAAATCAGATAGAAAACTAATTATTCAAATGCCCAGGAATGCTGATGCTTCATTTATAAACCATCGTGTCCAATGTTCAAATGCAGCAAACATGAAATTATCCATAACACGATTTCAAACATGGAGCAGAAAGTATTTATGTGAAGCAAACAAAAACGGCAACCCCAGCACTCAGAAAAAATCTCTTGGATTCCCTTGGACCATCCAAAAGTTCCAGCCATCTCAGAATTCAAAACTGTCCACAGTAGGTTGACAAAAGGAAATATCCATCCATCCATCTCAACACAATCATAAGCTAAATACAAGCCAGACAAATGCTCTGAATTTACAAGATGGTAGTCAACACCTTAAAGGTGATCTTCTTGGCATTTCTTCTGTGTCCAACCTTTTCAAAACTCTGCACAGTGGGATGACGGAAAAAAGCAACCATTCTCTTCAGTAGTAAACATAACTAAAACAGAAGACAACACAATGCTTGTCATATATAGATCAATATTGAAACACTGCCTTAAAGATTAACTTCTCAGCATTTTCCATGTTCAGTGCAATCATGGCTCTCAATCTCCTAGCTACAAAATGTGGGATAGTACTTCTAAGAATATGGAAAAAATGGAATACTTAACATTTGCAGCTTCAGTTAGGAAACAGCATGGTTAAAATGCATCACTTTTTAATGAATTAATATGATTCAGAATTATTTTACATAGATTTCTATTTAAAAATATTTATAATAAACATATGGTTGACCCTTTCAATGTGGAACAGCATGGAACATGGAATTTTGAAGACTCAAAATGAAAAAAAGTTTCTCATAATGAGGTACAGCTGAGAGGAATGAATGAAATGCTTTACCAAAAGTAGCAACAGGTAGAGGCAAGTAAGAAAAAACACTGAATGATTTTACTTTTAAACATTTAAATTCAATATTCTAAGTTACTGAAATTAAAGTTCTATTATCACACCATAGTGAAGAATAAAATTAGTCCCATCTTAAGCTCTAAGGTGCACAGCCCAGGCAAATTTCAAAAATGAAAACCAGACTCTAGCAGACTACCATCTATCACCACATAGCAGAACAGAAATACACAAAATATACACTGTATTAGTGAAAAAATTGCAACAGATATGAAAACTATAAGGAAACTAGTTGTAATAACATACAAACTATCAGCAAGGAGAACACAAAAAGGTGACAAAATAATCAGCACCAATGTTAAATAAAGTTATATTGTTACTTTAACAGAAATAGTCTACTCAAAGAATCAGGACCAGAAGATGAATGTACTGGGATACACAATGTGTCAGAGAGGCAGGAAAAATATAATAAACGTGAGAAAAGGTATACAATGTATATAGCAGAATGGGTGAATGCAACAGCAGAACAAACAAGTATAAAAGAGGAGAAAAGCTATTGCAGGTCATTCTGGGAAGTGGTAATGACACCTCAGTTGACACAAGGGTGATATATAAACCCTTTGTCTTTAGGGGTGCAACTGTTGGGATAGGCAAAAAAACTGATTAATAATTTCAATGCAAAAGTTTCTCCAATCTGTCCTTATTGCCAGTGTCAAAGACAAGACCCAATTCATATTTTTTTAGTTGTAAGTGTACTTATAAATGATAAGTGCCCAGGTTTATAAAGTGGTAAATCGATACTGTAGCCAAACGAACAAATGACCAAAATAATATAAATCACTTAATTTTATTGTGAAAATTAAAAATAAAAATGACCAGAGTTAAGCGCTTTCACCCACTATAACAGGGCTTCCTCAGAACTCACAAAACAGTTAAAATTAGGCACTTAAATGCCTTTTTTGGCACCAAAGCATATTCAAAAATTTAAAGTGACACAACTAGGGGCTACATGAGCTGGAGATAGTGAAGTGCTATGGGGTGGACAGGAACCTCCTACAGCAAATTGTTGAGCTGTGCCGGCCATGCCTGACACACAGAACTAACAGAGGGGAACCCATCCCAGTGGATACCAAGATATGTGTAGGCCTACGAATACTAGCTACAGGTACCTTCCAAAGGCCAACTGGGGATATGATGGGGATTTCACAGGCATCAGCATCTAGGGTACTCCACCAGTTCCTGGATGCCATGTCAGCACATGTTGGTGAGCACGTATATTTCCCCAACACCCATGAGGCGTTGGCCTGCAATATGCAACTGTTCCACCAAATAGCAGAATGTCCTGAGGTAGTGGGTGTGATAGACTGCATGCACATATGCATCAAAGCACCACCCAGTGAGAGGGGTAGGGTCTAAATCAACCACAAGGGCTTCCCCTCCATCACCTGCCAGGTCGTGTGCGATGCCCAGGGCATAATAATGAACGTGTGTGTTGGCTGCCCTGGAAGCTATCATGATCGCCACATCTGGCATCTGATGCAGCTGTACCAGAGATTTGCCAATGAGGACATCCCTGATGGTCACCTAGTGGGGGATGCTGGATATGCACTGGAGCCGTGGCTGATGACACCCATCAGAAATGCACACACACATCCAAACAGGAACTCCATAATGAGGCACATGCACAGACCAGAATTATAGTAGAGCGTGTGTTTGGGATGCTCAAGTCACGGTTCTGGTGCCTGGACACATCCAGTGGAGCCTTGCAGTACACACCAGCTACATGTACCCAAATTGTCCTTGTATGTGCCATGCTACACAATATGATCCTGCAGAAACAGCTGCAGCAGGAACAGCACAGGGCAGGGCCACACAGCCCCCGACAATCGCCAAGGCCTGCACAGGCACAGAGTGACTTGGAGGAGGAACAACCTGAGCCTGCCCCAGTAGGCAGAAGGAGGTATGCCCAGTATGCCCTGGCCTTGGCAAAGAGGCAACGCATAGCACATACACTGACACAGGAGGGACCCAGGGAATAACACCTCTCTCTGACTCTCACATACAGTAAAAGGGATGCCAAACATTACACTACCTGTGCTTAACCATCTGTAGGGAGTGTACTATGTGCATCCAACATAGGCAGCCCTGCAGCACCACCCTCAATACTGGGACACCCACAAGGTAAGTGACTCACACATGCCAGTCAGGGGGGTTCACATACCCAACAACAGTCACAGCCAGCAGGACAGGTGCAGACAAACACAAACAAAGGCTGTGCTATGGCCTCTGAATGAGGCCTATGGGCAACCTCCCCCCCAGGCCTAAACAGACAGACTACAGCAGGTCAGGCAGTGGGATGTCAGTTCTGAAGGGTAGGAAGTCAGAAACTAATATGTAGGTAAATAAAAGCTAAGATCTGTAGTACACTGGTATGCCTCTAGACAGCATGATAGGTAAGACTACAGAATGAAATGGAGTACCCAACATACCAGTACAGTCCTAGCAAATGTGTACAAGTGTCAGGTGTGACCCCCCATCCTATGTAGTAATGTAATAACAGTCAGGTATGCCCCCAATCCTGTGTAGAAATGTAGAAATAGTCAGTTGTGCCCCCCCCATCCTACGTAGAAATGTAGTAACAGTCAGGTGTGCCCCCCCCCCAATCCTGTGTAAAACTGTAGAAATAGTCAGGTGTGCCTCCTCCATCCTATGCAGAAATGTAGTAACAGCCAATGCCAAATGATCGACGGATACCCTGCAGAGATAGCATGCTACCTGTAGGTGTACAACACAAAGGTCAGCACTGCAGTACAAACTACCTGGATTTGATCCACACATTCAATACAGATGGGCATACTGGGCATGCTCACACACTTAGAAAAATGAAGGCAAGGTCAGTCAACAACATACTAAGGTCATACTGGGCGTGCTCACACACTTAAAAACATGAAGGCCATGTCTGCAAACACCAGTGGACCAGCCATATCTTACAGTCACAGATATTAGTGCAAACACTCCTCAGTATGCACCACTCATGCTGTGCACACATAGTGGATAGGAATACAGGCATATATGTAAGAACAACACACTATAATAAGCCAAAGGTAGACGTACATAGATGTGTGGCTGTGACAAGGAGCCATCCAGGCCTGTCCCACCCGGCACACAGCCAAAGGGCCACAACCACATGATGGTCAGATGTCACTCACTGCAGATACTAGCGACCGGTATCTGTCAGCATTACAGACTATGTGGTGCACATGCTAGCTGTGCAACATGACTGTACAAGGAAGTAGTCATCTAGCAGCTGTATACATGTACCTGTGAAATATGACCCTGTTTGTGCCCGCATGTGGCATGTCAACCCCTAGATGAATGGGTTATGGCCCATGCACACACTGCCCTCCCCATAGCCCTACTATGACAAGCATACTGAGGTCATCCACTGTGAAATACACCTTTGGGCGAGTTGTAGCCCACTAATCTCCGTGGCGCATCCCATAACTGTGTACTGCTGTAGTGTGATAAACTAGTTAGGTAGGAATTCCAATCCCAGACATGGCAACTGTGTGTGTGTGTGTGTGTGTGTGTGTGTGTGTGTGTGTGTGTGTGTGTGTGTGTGTGTGTGTGTGTGTGTGTGTGCGTGTGTCTGTCTTTGTAGAGAGCAATATTTTTTAGGGTGGTCACACTCCCTATAATTGAAATGCTCTACTTTGGTAAGGCTGCTGATGTAATCCACCAAGAAATACACTTCTGGGAAGGCTGTAGCCCAGTAATCTCTGTAGCATGTGCTATAACTGTGTACTGCTGTAGTGTAATAAACTAGCTAAGTTGCCTAGTCCCAGACTTGGCAAGTGTGTGTGTCTGTCTCTGTCTGTGTAGAGAGCAATGCTTTTTAGGGTGATCACACTCCCTACAATTGAAATGCTCTACTTTGGTAAGGCTGCTGATGTCATCCACCTAGAAATACACTTCTGGGAAGGTTGTAGCCCAGTAATCTCCATAGTGCGTGCCATACCTGTGTATTGCTGTAGTGTGATAAACATGTTAGGTAGGAGTTCTAATCCCAGACTTGGTAAGTGTGCGTGTCTGTCTGTGTAGAGAGCAATGCTTTTTAGGGTAGTCACACTCCATACAATTTGAATGCCCTGCTTTGGCAATCCTGCTGATGTCATCCAATGTGAAATACACCTTTGGGGAAGGACTTTTCCAGTAATCTCTGGGGTGCATCCTATAAGAACTCCATGCTGTAGTGTGATATAGACCTCTGTTAGGGGTTCTATACCCACACATGTTGGTTGTAGATGTTTTGTGTGTGTGTCACTGTTTGTGTAGGGAGCAATGCATTTTAGCCTAGCCACACTCACTACAATACGAATGCCCTACTTTGGCATTCCTGCTGATGTCATCCAATGTGAAATACACCTTTGGGGAAAGAGCTCTCCAGTAATCCCTGTAGTGCTTCCTATAACAGCTCCATGCTGTAGTGTAATATAGACATCTGTTTGGGGTTCTATACCCACACATGTTGGTTGTGGATATTTTGTGTGTGTGTCACTGTCTGTGTAGGGAGCAATGCATTTTAGCCTAGCCACACTCACTACAATTTGAATGTCCTACTTTGGCAATCCTGCTGATGTCATTCAATGTGATATACACCTTTGGGGAAGAAGTACTCCAGTAATCTCTGTGGTGCATATTATGACTGTGTAGTGCTGTAGTGTATTAAACTAGTTAGGTAGGGGTTCTAATCCCAGACATGGCAGGTGTGTGTGTGTGTGTGTGTGTGTGTGTGTGTGTGTGTGTGTGTGTGTGTGTGTGTGTGTGTGTGTGTGTGTGTGTGTGAGGCACCTGTGCCCAATGTGAAGCGGGTTTTGCAAATTTTTTATATGGTGGCCCTAGTATATATCACAATGTCCACTGTACAAGGATAACAGATGTGAAATAGCCAAGAGGCTGGGGTGCAAATCCACACCCATACATGTGACATCAAGGCCAGGCAATCACAGTTAGCAATCCCAATATTACCCAGAGCACACTCTCAACCCATGTCTCATACACACACACACACACACACACACACACACACACACACACACACACACACACACACACACACACACACTTGCCTAGGCAACAGCCAATATGTGGGTAGTACACTGCATATTGGCCACTGATAGTAACTACGGAGTGATTTCAGTGGGCTACAGAGGGCATGGCACCCTGTCCATCTGTCCAATAGAAGACAATGCACCTTCCCCATGTTCTCCACTGGACACCTGCAACACCTGTGGTGCCATCAAATGTGATCCACAAAGGACATACCATGCCTGAAAACATGCCCTGTATGGACGGTTGCCACTGACACCAGGGAATGCCAGTATCATGCTATCAATGTAGGTGTAGGGTAAACCTGCTGTCCATTCCCAGTTCCCACCACATGAGGCCAGGACTGGCACATCTGATGATAATCTGCGTGCACAACATGGGTTCCACAAGTCACTGTACATGCATGTGGGATGTGTGCACATCCCAGACACTTGTCCATGTTATGGACTAAGGAACACATACATGGCAAGTAATCCACAGCATTGGCCACACGCAATAGTCACCCAGGTGACTGAATGGTGGATACAATACCCACCTGTGTGGGCAAATGCAGAAACTACAGCCCTGAGCCACAATGCAGACCATTGTCATGTGGCCTGATGCCAAGGTATACCCATCACCTAGCCTTGTATAGCCGTCTGGCACAGACGAACACCACACACCCGTGCAGAAATGCACCCATGCGTGTCAGTACTGGCACCCTGTGTCTGCCTGTGTGTTGTATGATGTGTATGATCACATCCACACTCACTACAACCCCCATTGTCATACTGAAGCATGCTGTCTGATGTCAGACACCTCCCCATACCCTTTGCACATATAACCTCTGTATGATCCCTGTGGTGCATGTGATACCTGCACAATAATTTGTTGTGGCAATCTTACTAGTGATGAGTTGTATTCCTGGCCCTGCCAAGTGTGTCAGTGTGTGTGCGTGTGTGTGTCCCTGTGAGAGTGTGGCTGTGTTGATGCTGGCACCTGTTCATGCGGACAGGCACATGTACTACACCTACCGTATAGCTCCCATATCCCTGTTGCAGATGTCAGTCACCATCACATATATGTTCTGAGGGCTGCACAACAGGTAACCTATGTGGCACATCCAATAACTGCATAGAACTGTGATAGCACTACATAGTTGTCAGGGGTTTGATACCTTGTGCTGGTAGGTGTGTAACACAAACATGCTTAAGTTTTACTCTCCCACCCCTCCCTGACTTATCTTTGCCTCTGTCTGCCTCTCTCACTTCCTCACTGGTGGATGTGGAGACCTACACCTGCTTTGCTTAGGCAGCAGCATGTGTATTTTAAGTGATGCTCATGATCAGCTGATGGCCTCTGCATGAATTGCAGCCCTTCCCTAGCTGATTGCATGTGGAACAGCTGTGGTAACATTCCCACAGCCAATTGCATGGAAACACACTCCAATATCTAGAAACATCAGGTTGGTGTTGGGCCTTTTCATTCACTGTGAGCAGGAACTCAATCTGTTGTCTGGCAAACAGCATCTCAGATGGATTGGGGATTTACTTCTAACAACATACACTGTGGAAACAGGCCAACACACAGGAGGGGGATGTGCCTGACCTGACTGCAGACTGTAAGTGCTGCTGTACTGCATTCGGAGTAATGCTGGTTTAACAGGGTGTGTGCGAATTTGGCTGTCCTACATGTTTTAATACCTGCCATGTCAGTTCTATGTTTATGAGGACTCCCCATCTGTAGGGTCATCTGCAGACTGGGCAGTGTGTGGTGCCTTTTGTTTCATGTGTTGCCCACAGAGCATCTATCTGTGAACTGCAGAAGGTAGTGTGAGGATTGCAGTCTGTAAATTGTGAAAGCCGTGATAGGTACTGACTTCATATCCCTCATAGGATATATGTTGCGACAAACCCTGTTACAACAGTAAATGTATGAGGTTATCACAGCAACATGTCAATATTGGCTCTGTGTATATGCTTCCAGCTACAACTCTGTCAACCTTTGTACTTATGTCATGCATTAAAAGGTGCATATGTGAAGTACACCATAATTAGTGTCATCATATCTGATAACAAGCCAGTGAGATATCAGACTGCTACACATGTTATGTACAGTAGGGGTTATATTTGATGACATAACCTGGACATTCTGTGGTTGCTTGTACAGAACGGAGGTCTGTGTACTTATGGTGAATGTCGATAGTGTCTGTATTGTTAATATGCACTTTGGTCTATGTACAGACTGTGGTAGATGTCATCATTCTAGGTCCCATCCTACCTGATGTTACATGCTGCTCCACTGTATGTTGCCGTATTGGCTTACATGTTTGTAGGGCCATACACACATATGTCCCAGACCACGCTGTGTAATGGCCGAGTATATGTAGGGTTAGTGTGTGAGTGGCACATATGAGGATGGTGTTGAACAGATAGTTCATATACTGTAACATTATGCTAGCTTACCATATGTGGCTGTGGCTGTGTTCACATTGGTTGTGGTTATGCACTTTCACACAGGTGTATCTTACCCTGTGCTGTGACATGCCTGTAGAGCCTGCTATATATGCAGGTACATATGCATTCCCCCATAGGAGATGTAGGCCAGTGTTGAGCCAGTCTGCCTGTAGCCTGCACAGTGCTTTATTACTATTAGCTTAGTGTACTTACCCAATAAGATGTCATGTCCTGGTACTTGCCAGATGTACTGCTGTCGGGCCTCCCTTAGTCATATGTGTCAGACAGAGCAGTGGGATACTGTACAGATGTATGTCAATATCTAATGGGTAGGATGTGGCCATGGTACCTCTGTATCAGCAGTTA